>NC_081575.1:90164783-90229877 GCF_022355385.1 Mustela nigripes
ACAAAACACAGTGCATACAAATCAAAGGAAAGGTTAAGTGGAACTTGGTAACCTTGGGCTAGTCTGGAAATGAGCAAAGCTAGCAACAGTCCCTGTACACAGCAGACATTCAGCAGAGAGTTGCCGGTTGGTGCAGCTGCTGTTGACATTCCATAAGCAAAAACCCACGGTGGTCCTGTCCTTGTACTTGGGAGAGATGGACAGATACAGCTGATATGTTTATTCATATCTTCGTTAGATTCTAAACCCCTCGAATGTGGAGACTGTAACCACCCCCACACCTCATGGCCCTGTGTTGATGGCCCTGTGTTGATGGAACTGTGTGTGTGTGTGTGTGTGTGTGTGTGTGTAAGTGTGTGTGTGCTGTAGACATACACACAGTGCTAACCCTGCTGTGTGTGCCCCGGAATGTTCTGGTGCTCATGTCGCAAAGACTTGGGTCAAACAGGGATGGCATGACAGATTAAAAATAAAAGGGCAGAACTCCTGCTTTGTTTTTCTGCCTTTTTCCTGCTGAGTGATCTTGAATGAATTACTAAATGCTTCGGAGTTACAGTTTTCCCAACCAGAAAATGGAGAAATCGCCCCCTGTTTACAAAGTGCTTTGGCAAGACAACTGGAAATATAATGGAAAGTTTATCAAGTGAGATCTCTCAACTAGAATAGAAATTAAAGCATGACATTTTGGATAAAACTCAATATTTTGTTAGTCAAATTCCATCGAAATTATACTTAGGTACATTAACTTAATTTAAGAACTAGTGGCAAATTGTATTACTATTTGACACATTACTGCTCTGCATAATTATTCAATCAGAGCTCCCCTGAAACAAATTAATGCTGATGCAGCCTAATTTTTTTTTAATTCTGAAATAGTTCAAGAATACAGAGAAGTATCCAGAATAATATAATGAGCACCCACACAAACACCATCCAGCTGTTTGGAAGACAGGCATTGTGCCAGATTTTCATCCCCCATTCTTTTCAGAAGTAACCCATTAGAGACCCAGTTGAAGCTCCCTGTGTATCCCTTCCTTGTGCCCCTTCTCCTGGGGGCAAGTTAAAACAGATGGGAGCAGATGAGCCAAGTGTCACATTCCTCCAGCCCACCTGTGGTTTGAGCCCTCGGTTACATGGCAGGGTCCTACCCCTTGGGCCCACCTTAGGTCTCTGCTCCTTTACTCTCAGGCTTTCCTCAAAACCCTCAAGAGTGTACTCAACCTTCACAGGCACATCACCAAAGTCCAGAAGAATAAGAATGAGTACCCACAGGAGAAATATCGACAGAAGGACAGAAGGTGGCAGAGACTTGGAAAAATGCCCTCCGGACAGACACTTCCCAGAGACACTTTTCTCTCAACCAGCGGCCTCAAGAACGCACCCTTTCCTGGCTTTCCCCCCTGCCCTCTCACTGCTTGGGGCTGCCCCTCAGTGAATGCCCTGCCCCCAATTCCTGGTCTCAGGCTCCCCTGGGGGAGGGGACCCAATCTGAGACCGGGCTCTCCTGCAACTATCTATCGTGGGTATCACAATGCATTCTTTCGCACATTTTAAACCTCCATATAAATGATATCATACTAACTTGCGTTTTGCACTTGTGACTTATTTACTCATTTTGCAGCTTTCTGGCACATGGAAAAGTAACCTGGCACAAAACATAGTTGGTTCCCAAATGTCGAACAATGAGGCTGCGTCCAACTCACCAAACTCTGTGTTCAATCCTTCTCGATGCATATCCCACTAATGTCTATGGGTGCTTTTGAACGTGAAAAAAATCCCAGCACAGAGTCCACTTTCCAGTGAGATGCAAAGGTCTGTGTACATGGAAGAAAGAAGAATATTTGAACAAAAGTATTCATTTCCTGGAGTAAAGGATTACATTACCGCACTGAATTGGCCAGGTGAGTCTCCCGACTCTGAAAGTCTAATTCACCCCTGCTCCCCACATACCCAGCTTGGGGACTTGCACATAGCAGGCATTCAATGAATCAAGGACTCATCATTGTATTGATGAGAATACTGGAGCCCCAAAAGATATGAGATCAAGTATCCACAGCCAGTTAGCCGCAGACCTGGAAAGTAGGACATAGTTCACCAGAGCACTAGGATGGGATATTTTTCCATGACGTAGAATGTCAGCAGAATCTAGACTAGAACCCAGTCTCCATGGAAAGGAAACTCTCTCTTCTTCTTTCTTTTCCAGTTTTTTTTTTTAATTGAGATGTGACATACATATGGTGAAATGGAAAGACCACCCTTACCTGAATTTTTACATTTTTTCACCATCAGATTGAGAGATTCAACATTTCCAGCTATCCCCAAATTGTCTCTATGACCCCTCTCAGTCAATTTTCCCCACCCTGAATGCTATCAAGAGAATTACTGTTTCTGTTTCTCATACCATAGATTACTTTTGGCCCATTTTGGAACTTTATATAAATAGAATCACACAAATATATATTTTTTGACATCTAACTTCTTTCACTCAGTACTATGTCTGTGAGACACATCAAGGTTGCACATATCAGTAGTCAATCCTTTTTCCTTGTTGGATGGCATATCATTGTATAAATACATCACAACTCTCTTACCCATTCTATTGTCGATGTACATTATAGGTTATCTCCAGTTTGGAGCTATTATAAATAAAGCTGCCATAAACATTCTTTTTTTTTTTTTTTAAGTTTTATTTATTTATTTTTTTTAGTCATCTCTAACCCCAGTGTGGGGCTTGAACTCACAAACCAGAGATAAAGAGCTGTGTGCTTTTCTGACAGCCAGCCAGGTGCCTTAAACATTCTTAATTGTGTCTTTTGGATAATAAACATTCCAATTTTTATTGGACACATACCTGGAAGTGGATTGCTAGGTCATAGGATTAGCATATCTTTCACTTTAAAAGATGCCTTACTTTAGGGAAATGAGAAGGGTTTTCCCTCACCTGGCAAGGCTGGCAGGGAGTAAAGTTCCTGTTTCTAAGTGTCTCCTCAATAAAAACCAGAGTCTTTCATTGGAAAAGAACCGAGAGAGGCAGTGACTTGACTTCCCACGCCACATTGGAGTCCTGCCCTCACTCCAGTCACAGCTGACTTGAGCTGGGCCACTTTCAGGAAGCAGAAGTCACTATCTCCAAAGGACTTGGATACTTCTGCCTCCTGTGGCTTCCATCCACTCATCCCTTTACATTCCCTCATGGCTCAAGTAGAACCATACATACTCCTTTGGCTTGGGTTGCAACTCCCAAATCCTTCTGTTGGCACTGAACGCTAGACCAGAGTTGGCTTGGACAAGAATGAAATCTGTTTCCAATTCCAAATGGATTAAGGCTCACTACAGCTTCCATCAGCATTGATGGTGATGATGAGCAAACTAAGCAGAGGTGTTACACAATGAGAGGTTAGGAAAGTCAAAGGGTCCGGTCCACTATTGATCATCTCACTCTTGGTACCACATGACATGGGCTCTCAGATCTTTAAGGCCCCTGGAGATCATCTAATCCAACATTTACCCAGTGCCAAATCCCCAAAGTATTTCCAAACCTCTGTTTAAGCACATCTAAGGGAAGAAACTTAGCTCATTCTAAAGCAACCCATCCCATAGTCACATGGAACCACTTTCTAGAAAGTTCTTCCTTTCAACTTGAAGCTGCCTTCTTTTAATTTCCATCTATGGGTCCTCTTTTTGCAGTCTGAGAGCCTTGAAAATAAACTTATTTTTTTCATTTAGCCACTGTGCAAACATCATAGGAGCCCATTCAGTATTCGAGAAAGCTGTCCTCATTCAGCAGGTGAGTTTAAGAAGGGTGAAAGCAAGCAGCAGCTGGGGGTTAGGATGAGGCAAACACTGTTTGATGTCATAGTTACTCTAGACTAGTAACCTTTCTATTTTTAATCTTGCTATGGCTTCACTGATTAGCAAAGAAGGAATATTCAGGCTTCTATTATGTAGCAAGGCCTCGGCGATATTTCCTGTCTCATAACTCAGTGCCCTTGTACTTTGGCAGTCGACCAGAGCAGGATCTGGTCTATCTACTGAGCCCTCTGGGCTAATCTGGTTGGCAGTCTCATGTGTGGTAAGGTAGACTAAGTATGGTCTTCGTAGACATATTAATATGCCCCAAATCAGTAAGCTAGTCTAGCTACTTCTTTGAATCTTGGTTTCATTTATGGCAGAATCCACATTTTAATACCCACCTCAAAGGAACATCAAAGAATCAGACACGTTTATGTATTTGCAGCAGTTGGCCCCATGCAAGGCACACAGAAGATGCTCCATAATCTCTCTTCCTTCATCTTTCTCCCAGAGATGCCCTTGAAACCAGGGATATCTGGTCATGAGAAGGAGCTGCAGCATGGGACCACAGAAAGACCTCTGCCTCTGTCTTTCATTCTAAGCCCACAGCTCTAATTATAATACTGTGAGGGGGCGCTTGGGTGGCTCAGTGGGCTAAAGCCTCTGCCTTCGGCTCAGGTCATGATCTCAGGGTCCTGGGATCGAGCCCTGCATCAGGCTCTCTGCTCCACAGGGATCCTGCTTTCTCCTCTCTCTCTGCCTGCCTCTCTGCCTACTTGTGACCTCTCTGTCAAATAAATAAAATATTTAAAAAAAAATACTGTGAGGCCCTAAACTCGTGATGATCCTTGAGAAAGTTCGTTAACTTCTCTGAATCTTAGATGTTGAACGTATCAAATTAGACGCTTCCCTAGTCTTAGGGACACATTTAAAAACCTCAGGGCTGAGATACCATCTGTGAATCGCTGCCAGCAAAGCTGTTCAGAGGACACTGGAATTTCCCCCAAGACTTTCTTCTCTTAGTCAACTCCGTAAGAGGCAATTTTCCCCCCAGATTATCTGTTTATCTAAATACCTCCATATACCCCTAGCAGTGTTTGATGCATCTCATACGAGACAATTGACATCTTAAGAACATCCACCATATGGGGCCTTCTCAAATTCTCAGAGTGCGCCATGGAAATTCAGCAACCTTTAATACTTACGGACCCAATTCATCTCTGGGAGGAGGGGTTTTCAAGTCTGTTCAGGCTTGATAACAGAGCTCAAAAGCTAAGCAGGGTGGGGCTGGACTGTGAGGGCACCCTAAAGTCAAGCTCAGTACATGACCTTGCTGACACAGTAGCCTCGCCAGCTGTCTCCCTGGGTGATACTGGCCCTGAGTCCTCATGAACAGTTGCTACCTTGACAGCTGGGAATGTAGGGCCCAGACACCATTGGGGTAATAACCAGTCCAGCCCTCAGAGTACCTCAAGACACTCAATACCTCCCTGCATGGAAACAATGCCAGCCAAATGCAACAGCTTTGGTAGTAAGTCTCATAGTTTGGCACGAATAGCAACCCAGCCCATCACCCTTGAAATCAGCAAACATGGACCTAGAGTTCCCTCTGCTTCATCTGTTAGAAGGGAACTGGGAAATAAATCAGATTGCGTCCAGTGCCTGCACTCAGTGCTTCTGCCCTGGGTCTTCCCGGGGCAGTGTCTTTTCAAGAATGCATGCCCACGGGCGCCTGGGTGGCTCAGTGGGTTAAGGCCTCTGCCTTCGGCTCAGGTCATGATCCCAGAGTTCTGGGATTGAGCCCCGCATCGGGCTCTCCTGCTCGGCATGGAGCCTGCTTCCTCCTCTCTCTCTGCCTGCCTCTCTGCCTACTTGTGATTTCTGTCTGTCAAATAAATAAATAAATAATCTTAAAAAAAAAAAAAAAAGAATGCATGCCCAGTTTCCTGCGTCTCCCAACTGGGTCCATCCTGATGGGTTGAATTGTTACCCTCCTTAGAGAACAGAAATCCAGTTTCTGCCTCTGCGTAATTCTGGTCTCTTCTTGGGTGCCATTTTCTTCCTCCTTGAACTAGACAGCCGTACAAAGGAAACCTTTTGGATCCAGCTAACGGGCTGCAGCTTGCCTCCCCTCTCCAGAATCTTGCAAGTGGTGGGTCAGATCTATCTATGCAGGAGGTCCTTGATCAGGGCAACTCATTCACGGGGAGGACATTTGTTGACATCAGTAATCCAGACATGTTCAAAGAAAGACAATAAGAATGAGCCTAAACCAAATCATTTCTCTGTCAGAGCTTAGAATGAATGAGGAGGCTGCAGGGAGGGGAGGGAGGAGTGCCGGGCAGGGAGGGGCCGTACTGGAGGGCTAAGACTGCATAGTAACATCCTAACAAGAAGAGAAGTAAAATCAGACAGGCTCCTGTTGCACACTCTACAATCTCACTGATTTGAGACGGAGGTTAAGCAAGCCTGACAAAGCGGTTCATCAAATCGGAGGTGAGCCCCCATCTCTTGGATTTCATTAATTCCCAGACTGCCTTTCTGTCACTCCCAATCCGTGTGGCTCACCACGTGGCGCTTGTATCTTTCTGGCCTGGCTTCTGCCATCCATCTACTGGTGGCCTGACTCCATTCCCCGAAATCAACTCCCTGTTCCCTTCCTCCTGGCTACCGGCCGGCTGCTGGGAATCCTTAAAGCCTCGTCGAAGATGAGCGGGACAGCAACTGGTGACTCCCGTTTCCCGAAGGCCTTTCTATTTTTAATTTGTTGAAAATATTCCATGTCGAAGTTTCCTTTCTCTCCCTCTCACCCTCTGTGATATTTTTAGGCCACACGGGCTCTTCGGAATGAGCATCTCGCTTGCTGGGCGCCGCAAATAGCTTTCCACCGTACCTGTCAGTCACCGTGTACTATAGGCATGTGTCATGGGGAGAGCAGGTCCTTTCACTCCAGCCTCTCATGCGGGCTCTGCTTCTGTGCGCAGCTAATCTGTCAAGGAATCAAAGACACACCGGCCTCAAAGGGGAGGACCTGGCCCCACGGCCGCCTGCTAGGGTTATTATGAAGGTCCCCTCCATCCTAGACCAGGAGCTCGCTGGGAGCAAGTGGCAGCAGACAGGGGAAAGTCAGAGATCAGGGATCTGAGCAGGGGGAAGGCAACGTGTGTGAGCCGAGGGTGGGAAGGGGCACTTAGGGATCAGGACTTGAAAGCTGAAAGCACCCAGGGATGTTGCAGTCATGACTGCTTTCGGGCAAGGACAGACACAAGAATGATCTGAGATGCTTGCAGGGGAGACCAAAGGTCCCCCCGGTCCGGGGTCTCCTCTGTCAGGGGTGGCTCGGGCGCTTCTGTGGGAAGGAGAGAAGGGTGGAACAAGCCGGCAAGCTCCCTCTTTTATATCACCCTCCCTATCAACTCCTGTGGGGCCAGAGAGAGGCGATGCAGCTGCCTGGCCCTCCCACAAACACTACTGGAAAAGTGTACTTCTGTCAGGGCGGTGGTTCTCAAAGTGTGGGCCGCGGACCAGCAGTGACAACATTGGTGGCAGCAGGCGTGGGGAACTTGTCAGAAATGCAGATTCCTGGGCCCGACTCCAGGCCCATGGAGTCAGAAACTCTGTGATGAGGCCCAGCACTCTGTGTTTTAACTAGCCCCACCCCCCACCAGCCCATCAGGGATTCGGATGCACACCCAAGTTTTAGATGAACTAGATCAGGAAAAGACAAGGCAAGGATAATCTGGAGAGTCAATCGAAAGAGAATTTTTCAAGAGTGTAAGAGAATGGGATGGAAACATCAGGATGTGTCGCCGCTTCTTATGGGATTCCTGAAATGAATGCCATCGATATCTAAAAAAGCAAAATGGCCGTAGACCAGAGGAAAAAACCAGAATTACTTCTCTGAATTAATGTTCTAATGTTAATAGGACCCTTTTTGATGTTTCCTTAGGGGAGAGGGGGTGGCTTTTCAGCAGAAAAACTGTCTGGAGTCAGTTGGGACCAGTGCATGGTGTTTTGATTATGAAGTGAACATCCCCCCAAAGACCACGCATGCCTGAAATTGCCAAGTCCCCCCAAAGCTTGGGCTTAAAAAGTCACATAAATATGTTATAAAAGAAAACTGATGTTTCTAAAAGGAAAACCTGCAAGGACAGCTTTGAAATTAAAATTCTTGGCTGTTCAGTATAGTAGAATAAAGTAGAAGTCTCCCTCCTTGCTCTCAGCTCACCGCCTTCCATCTTATTTACCGAGAAAATTGAAGTCAGCAGAAGTGAAATCCCACGTGTGAGCCTACCACCAACTACCCCCACCTCCCCGGCCTCTCTACCCTCCTCTCCACATTCCCTTGTGCAAGACCTTCCCACAATGCTGGAAGGCCACGTCCTCCCCCGGTGCCCTGGGATGCTATCTGCTCCAAACATGCTCCTCCTGCAACTACTGGTTACCCCTCCCAACCCAGTGGCACCCTCTGCACGCGGACATTCAGAACTGCGGCCCGGCCTTCACAGTCTCTCTTGACCCTGTGGCCACCACCAGCTACCAAGCTGCTCCTCCACTCCGTTGTTTAGTTAAAAAAACATGACCTGAGTCTAACTTGCTGTGTCTACTTTCTCTGCTCCTTGTCTTTTCAGATCCCTTTCTGGTCAGGCCTCACCTACTCCACCAACATCCTCCTTCTTCAGGTCACCAGAGATTTCCATGTCGTCAGCCCCAGTGACCTGCACTCCAGCTCTCTGGCTCTGCTTCTCAAACAGTCTCTGACATGGTTCGCATCTCACTGGCCTCTCCTTCTCTGTCTCCTCCCTGAGTCCCCTCACTTCTCCCTATCCTCAACTTTGGAATGTTCCAGAATGCTCTGAGTCTTTGCCTACTCTAGCTATTCACATGTTCCTAAGTGAGCTCATCCAGTCCCTCAGCTTTACAATATCCACCAGGAGATCAAAAACTCTCCAGAACCAACCATCGCTCTCCACCTTCACCGTTACCACCCTGCTCCAAGCCCTCATCGTCTCTTGCTGGGACTATGACAGTAGCTTCCACCCTTGTCCAACTGGTCTATTCTCTTTCAGACTGGTCCTTTAAAGAGGCAAGTCAGATCATGTTACCTCTCTACCCAGAACCTCAAGTTGTCCCTACAAGACAAGTCTGTCCCTAGACCTGCAAAGCCCTTCCTGACTCTGCCTTGGCTTCTTCTAGGAACTTCTAAGAACTCTACAGAATGAGGAAATTCTCCCCTCTTGCTATTGGGCTCCAGCTACTCTGGCTTCCTCAAAGGTCTTTAAATCTATCAAGCTGCTCCCACCTCCAGGCCCTTGTTCTTGCCATTTCCTCTGCCTAGAAATGCCCTTCCCTTATATCTCCATTTCTTTCTTCCTGATTTCATTTGCATGTCTGCTCACCAAAGAGATCTTCCCAGACCCCTTACCCTAAAGTCATCCACACATCCTCACTCCATCCAATCCCACCATCGGTCACTGTACCCTGCATTTTTTTTTTTCATCATAGTGCTTCCCACTCCCTGGGATGCTCTGTATGTATTTACTTCCTTATTTGTTGTCTGCCTCCGTCTTATGGAATATATGCTCCATGTTTCCCAGCATCCAGAAAGGTGCTTGGCACATAGTAGAGGTTTCCAGTAACATTTTGTTGAATTGATTAATGGATAAATGAACAACGGTATGTTCTCTGTCCTACAGAAGGAGGTGAGGGTCGGGTCTTCTCTGTTGGGGAAACTTGACACTTAACAGGGCGAGTACTGGTTCTCTGTCCTAAATCTTGACCTCATCATAACTCTAGGACCTTGAGCAGATGCCTACAACACTGTGAGCTTCAGTGTGCTAATCTGCAAAGTAGTGATGGTAATTGCACTCGTTTTTCCAGGATTGTTGTGATAACAAATGAATACATACATAGAAACTCCTTAGAACATAGAAACTCCTTAGAACAATGCCTGGCAGGTAGGAAGCATGCACTGTTGCTACCCGCCCTGTGTAAGTTTCTTGGGCAATTCTGGTATATCGCCAGGTTTGAAAATTGGGGCTACAGACTGGAGACCCCATTAGATGAGAAGACAGGAGATGTTCAAGAAAAGCAGAGCAAGCCAGAGGTCAAGGAGAAACTAAAGCAGCACACGCCTGGCTGCTTTCTAAAGGGTGAACGGCTTTGAATGGATCCCAGGACAGGCCCTGTGCTCTCCTAAGGGTATCCAGGTAATCTGCCACTGATCTGGGGGGAATCAGCGCCATCTCAGTGAGATTCTAGTTGGTTATCCTCACCCAGCTCACCAGTTCAAAGGCAGATGAACTGTCTTCTCCAGCCACAGCGGGTAACAGAAAGATCCATGTACGGCATGCAGGGCTGCCAGGATGTAGAGAACATCACAGGGGTGCTAACCAGGCCCAGCCGTAATAGGGGTACAGTCGGCGGCAACGGCCCCTCCTCCCACCCTCCGGAAGCTTCCACACGCCTCACAAAAACCATCCAATCTGCTCCCTGATGTCAGAAATTGCTTTAGAAGCAGACACGCTTTCCTCTGGATGGCAGAAGATGGCCAAAAGGCAGACACTTCCAGAAGAATCACAGAGGCAAACTGGCCACGTATTTGATCAGTCACTCTGCAAAGGAGGTATCGATAGGAGAAGGGCACGATGGTGTTCTGTGCCCCCACTCACTCCACCCAAACTCCGTGGATTTCCCACCTCTGTCAAACCCCCAGGGGAGACTTAATGCACCCCAAGAGGAGCAACGCAAAGGACGCGGCGCTCATCCGCATTTTGTAAGGCACTTCTGTCTCGGCATGTGGCTTCATTTAGCTCAAGTGGTATTACTGCTTCTTTCTGCCTCCCATACCCCTCCGCCCCCCTCAGCCCCCTTCCCACAGATCTCTCCCTTCTAGCTCCTTCTACAAATGCCTGCAATTCCTGGAGGGCCCTTCAGGTGTCTGAACTATATCTTTCCTGGGCTGGGACAGCTCCCTGCCCAATGGCCTGGTTGTCAGCATCCAGGCTCCTTCTTTATCTCCGCCTGAGTCTCCCTGTGCTCTCTGGCCTTACAGGTTCACGGTGTCAGCAGAATTCTAGGCCCTCGTTGGAAAGCGCTGATCTAAAAGTATGGAGCTCCCAGCCCTCACCGCTTCCCATCTTTCTTAGGAGATAGTAGCAGATGCTTCTAAAACAATCCTTTTGTGAGACTTGCCTCACGAAAGAGGGTCTCCTCACTTTCCCAAGCCCTGGGGTTTTTCTGAAATGATTATTTTACACAATGTTCTATTCGTTTCTGGTGTACCATAGAGCAAGCCTCACTTTTGCATCAATCTCTCCCCACTTTGCTGTCACTGGCTTTTCCTCAAGGGTGCAGAAGGGGCTGAGAGCACAGCTGAGCCCCAGGCCCCCCAGAGGACCATTCCCCGAGCAGCTCCACTAACCCTGACACGATCTTGGGCCGCCCTCCACAGGGTACTGCTCAGGGTGGTGACCGTGGCCCTGGTGTGTCATCCACCTCCAAAAAGAAGGTTAGAGGGACAGGCACTGGACACAGATGACCCCATTGAATCTTTACAGCCTTTCTACAAAATAGGTATTACCATCCTCTTTTTACAGGTAAGGACCCCAGGCCAGGGGAAGGGAGCGAACTTGCCCACAGCACTCCAGCAAGTCCATGTGGCACCTGCCACGTGAGCCCGTCTTTTGAGGATGCCCACGGTTCGGAATCATCTTTGAACTGCCCCCTCCCCAAAGTGTGTGCATGCACACACATACACACACACAGAACACACTCCTTTTATCATTACAATCAATAAGCGAAATTGACAGCACATTACCCCAAATGATCCATTAGAGTCTCTAACTTGAGTTATGTAATGTGGAAGATATAAACCAATCAGACTCCTAAGGGGGTAATCAATCTATCCTTAGAGCCAGGCCTGGCATAGAAAAATCAGGAGTCCAAAATCCTGGGTTAAAGTTCTTGCCCAGCCACTTACCAGCTCTGGGACTTTGGAAAATCTTCCATTATCTCTCCAAGCCTGTCGCCTCATCTGCAAAATGGGAACTTTGACACTTGCCTTACCTGCCTCATGAGCAGAATCGAATAAGTTCATGGAGATTGTATCGATGCACCTGTCAAGAAAGAAGACAACAAATGCCTTTGCGAGCTCAAGCTATTACGGCATGGACAGTAGAAATGGTATAGCCACTAACTCAAATACACAAAATTGTAACTTTCAAAAATTTCCCGTAAACAGGACTTAAATCCTATCTGGGGCTCCCATCTGTCTGATGCAGAAAACATAGCACGGTCACTAATAGGCTGTCAGACACTCCGGCGATTTTCTCAGTCATCCAGATTGAAACTCAATGCCAACACACAGTTCCCTGCATCGCCTCCCCTCCTTTCCCTAGGCTGGTGCGTGGCTCCGGTGTTCCCCAAATGTTGTCTGAACACCAGCAGGAAGAGGGTCTTCCTCAAAGTCGCCATCTGTCTATGTCTTTCAAGATGTGCCTGTGTCCTCTTGCTTTCCTGGTTGGGTGGTCTGTTCTCTGCTGAATGATATACCTCCTCTCTGTCTCTCTCTCTCTCTTTCCCTGTCTCTCTCTTGATTCCTTTTAGTCTAGCCTCTAAATATGGGCTGTTTTCAAGATTCAGTACTTGATCTTACGCCATTTTTTCCTACTTTGTTTCCCTCAGACACTTTATCTACCTTTCTGGCTTCACATCAAAGGTGAAGATCCCCCAGATCAAAGCTCTGGCCCCAGTGCCTCCCCCCTGATCATCACACGACCATGATGGTGATCTCGGAAGGAACCATTCATTTTTCCTGCGGTACTTTGTATCTCCAGCCGCCTGGCAGACACCCCCCGCCCCCACCTGGGTGCTTTGTAACCATCCCAAACTCCCTCTGGCTAAGGCCAGATTTAGGATCCGTCCCCCAGAGAGCCAGCTCCCCTCTATGGTGCCTCATGGCTCCCAAGGGAGGTGCCATTAACCTCCCCCACCCCAACACGCCAGGCACAAGTTCAAGGCTTGGAGCTTCTCTGCATCGTTTTTTCTCTCTCTCTCCTTGCATCTGCTTGAGCCTTGTGATGCTCACTTCTCACCACTTAAGGTCTCTGGAAGCTGTTTTTCTTTTCTGCTCATACTGGCACCACCAGCGTTCAGGCGATTATTGCTTCATGCCTCAATTACTAAAATCGTATCCTGATTTGCTTCCAATTAAAATGCATCCCGCCCGACAAGTCTCTTATCTACTTCCCGGTGACCTCCCAATCAATACTTGTTGAAACATAAGGGGTTCTTAATGGGTGGCACCGGGTTAGCAGATGGGCTCCAGGGGAAACTGCGAACCCTCTGAAATAATAGGAAACATTATTTAAACCAGATGATTAGAAATTTGATTTACGATGCAAATGTTTCTCGGGGAGGGAGCGAGTGTTTCAACCTACACTCACACCTGAAAGTCTCTGCAGCTCGAGTTAGGAGCTCTCCGGAGAGCGCATCTGAAGGGAGAAAATGAAGGCCTGCGACCCAGAGTCAGTCTTCATTCATCATTGGTTCCAGGGACTCTAATCAGCCAATCAGTCATTCTGTATATGTGGAACACAGATGATATGCCAGAATTTTCGAGGGAGCATTTCACTTCATCTTTATCATGAGCCTTTTATGGCACCCATTTTACAAATGAGGGCACTGAGGCTCAGCCAGAGGAGAGCCCTGGCTTGAGGCTACACAGCTGGACAAGAGCGCTGCTACCCAGACCCAGTCTACATCCAGCACTGGCATTCCCTCCCAAAACCCTTTTGTCTCCCCAACCTTCTGTGTGCCGGCGAATGGCCCTGCCCTCGGCGTATAAACATGAACAGAACTGAGCGAAATGGAAGTTAAAGCCCCCGGCACTGGGCCCAATGCAAAAGTAGGGATTCAAAGCAGTTGGTTCAAAGAATGATTATTGAAAAGCATCGGGCCGAGTGCTCAGCTTAGGGAATTGGCAGGGTGATAAGGGAAGGTCATCCAAAGTGCCAAGGCAGTGCCAAGCAAGAGGGTCCAACTGCCGGGGACAACCAACTGACCATACTGTGACCATTGAACAGTGAGCCACTCAGAGCCAAAGGCTTGGTCTCCATCAGCCTCTCTAATAGCCTTCAAGACACGGCTATTAAATAAATCAAGTCCAATCTATAATTCTACAGATGCAACTAAAAGCAAGAAAAGAGAAGAAATACAGAAAATCAGCTGGGAAATTCTGGCTGGTAAAACTATGAGGTGAAATTTCCCTTTGTCTCATAGATAAGTACCTGACAATCCAAACAAAGAAGGGAATCAACATTATCTAAAGAGTGGCGGTAGGATCCCGGGGTCAGGGGGACAGAATGTCCCTCTCCAGTCTTGTCTCACAGAGGACCCGCAGGTCTGTTGCATAACGTGTCCTTGACCGAGTGGAGCTGGGACTTATCGTTAGGGCAAGTTTATCTCACAGATAAACACAGGGGCGCTCCCCGAGGCGTGCAATTTGACCATACTGTGTGGGGAAAATCAACCGTTAAGATTGTGGCCGGCTAGAGAAATCAGAAAACCAGACTGACAGGCTCAGCCTGGGTTTTTAATTAATCATTCTCTCATCCTTCTGTCCCCTTCTAACCACGGCCACCAGCTCTCGGTTCCTCAGCTGGGAACTCTTTTCCTCAGTCAGGGAGTGACAGCCCCTCTCCCTCTCAGGGGACACTCTCCACCATTACGTGATATGACCACGGGCCACCTCGGGGAGCCCTGTTCAAGCTTTTCATTGGTGATTGCCGGCTCACCTCAGAAGTCCCAGCACAAAACTACGTGCCTTCTGCTCCCCTTACTTTGTTTTCAACTCCCAGCGCCCTAGTTTCCTCCACACTTTGGGAGGGAGCGTGTGAAAAGCTCAGCAAGCCGACACAGAAGCGAGCCGGTTCAGCCACAGTAACCACGAGGCAAGGGACACGTGTTGCTTCTCTCTGATTTTCTTCTGGGCTGATGGGAGAGGCCAGGTTCCTGGCTGAGAAAGCCACACATGTGAGGCAGCATTCATCCAGGATAAAAGCGAGGAGATATTTGATTCCAACTTTGGCCAGCATCCCCCACCCCCACCCCCCACCCTTACATAGAAAGGGGCTTTTTTTTTTTTTTCTGGATTCACACTTGGATGCACAGCCTGAACAGTGGCACAGTCGTGCCCATCTGGCTTTCAGGGCTTGGTGGGTCAGGAACCCGTGCCCCTATCCCTGCATTTCTGTCTGCTGTCCCAGCCTGGACCCGGGGACAGGGCCTCTCTCACATTTCCGGCCCACGGGTTGGAGCTCTCCTTGGGGGCTAGAGGAAGATGGGCTCTGGCAAAATCCACATGAAGGAATGGATGCCTTCTCCAGGGATGGAGAAGGGTTTTTATAAATAAAGTTCAGAGAACCAATAGCTTGCTGGAGGCAAGGTAGATCGTTTTAAAAGCAAGTGGCTATGGCGACATTGGCATTTCCTCCAAAGCAAACCTGGCTGGCATGGTCAGGGATAGGGATTAGAAAGTGTCCGCGGCGCTGGACACATGGGACCCCTCAGTAAGGAGGCAGAGGGAACTTAACTGGGACGTTTCCGAGGTCTCTCCACGTGCAAGCACACACTGGCTCCACTGGGTCACATGCTGCCCCAGGTCACAGACATCGCCTCCAGAAGCCCCAGGTGAAGACAAGCCTATGACAGCAGCTGGGGGGAAATTAAGAGGCTTAGACAGGTGGACGAAAGTCAATGTCACCTTATACTAGGGGTTTTAACCTGGGATCCAAGGAGGAATTCGAATTCAGAGGTCTGTGGACTGAGATGCGAAAAGGTTGTCATTTTTAGACTCCCTGACCTCTAATTGAAATGTAGCATTTTCATGAGCACTGGGCATTGTAGGTAAGCGGTGAATCACTGAAACTAATATTGTGCTGTATGTGGACTAACTAAAATGTAAATAAAAATTTGAAAAGGGGGAAAAATCTAATAAAATTCAGCATTTTCTTTGTTCGCGAACGTAGGAAACAGGCCGCCATTTTATTAGTGTCTTTTGCCACCGATAAACGTCACATCCGTTCATATCGTTGTGGTTGTTCAGAATATCTCAATCTATCATTTCTGCTCATCTGTGCTTCAAAATTATGCCAGCTATTAGACCTGTCACTAGAACTTGCTGTTGAATATATCAATAAAACACATCAATTACTATCTCACAAATGTGTTTACTAATATTTTGATAACTACATTTCAATATAATTGGCTCCCTTTTGAATCTGATGTATTTTTGATGCATCTCAAAAACATTCTTTTGAGAGGGAATGCATTGGCTTCACAAAACTGCCAAAGTGGTCCATGGCGCAGAAATATACGCAGCACTCCCGTGTTTGAACATCTGATGTCAAGGGTCTATCATAAATGAATATGGACAGCTTATTTCAAATAATCACCACAAGCCCACAAGCAAATTTCTCATTGATCGTATATTATGAAGGAAGAAACAGAGGATTAAAGCAGAGTCTATCTGATTTCAAAGGCTGTGATCTTTCTACTACAGCATACGCATGTGCACACACACACATGCACGCACATGCGCGTGCGCGCGCACACACACACACACACACAAATACACATATCTTTTTATGACTCCCAAACATCCAGTCAAAAATTCAATTAGAACAGATACTATTGGTCATCAAACTAAATTAACTAGTGATCTGTCTCTACAAAGCCACAAGAACTGGTTGAAACAATGAAAAAAAAAATCAATCTAACAGATGTTTTGTCTAATTGCACTCATAATTTGATGGCCCTCTCCCCCCCCACTTCCCAAAGTGGCTGAGTAGGCCAAGAATTTCCTGTTCTGGGACACAAGTGAAACGAGCCCATCCAAGTCTAGGCTTCCACACCCCCTCCCCTTCCCACCCCCCTGGACACCTACCCCATTCTGCCCAACCTAATGGCTTTAGGACTAAATTATTCACGAAGGGAAGGGGAGGGGAGAGGAGGACAGGCCAGGGCAGGCCTAGAATCCATTTGGCCTTGGGTGCTAGGGAGAAAGACAGAGGGGTCTCCACCCTTAGAGAATTAACATTAGAATTTTGAGGACCAGTAAGAAAGAAAAAAATTCCTCCAAGAGGACATTAGTTCATGACAACACCAGCAAGGGCCACGAAGGAGGCATTCAGGGCGTTATATTAGAGAGGGTCCTCACCTAGTCTGGGGTCTAAGAAAAGATTTCTCTGAGGAATCGGTGTTTGCGAACTCATCTTTTATAGTATTTATGGTTTTAATATCCTGCTGGCATGTAACCCTCCTTTCATTATAATATGAAATAAAGGCAGGCCTCACCTCTGCCATCTCCTCTTGGAGGAGAAGGGTGGGTTTCCCAGGGCTTCAAGTAAAGACCCTACTTGCTGGGAAGTGGGAGCCGGTGGCAAAAGCGTCTGCCAGACTTGGTTAGTGCACAGCCCCAGACAGCTTGAGGTGCCCCTGGCTGGTGTCAACACAGCTAAGCTGAGCAAGGTTGAGCAGCGCAGCCCACCCCATGTGGCCCAGCTCATCCCCGGCCCCGCGGCCCCGTGTGGGAATTGGGGCACACCAGCCACACGCCTCGTGGGGCATTCTGACGGCCTGCTGCGAATTCCATCAATCAGCCTTTGCAGTCCCTTGTCCCAGTTGCACATGCTGTACAGCATAAACCCAGTGTCTTTTCAACTAGAAGCATAACAGTCGCCGTTAGGATGAGGGATGGTCTGGTATGAGGGAAACCTCCTTTTCCCAGGAGGCAAAGACTCCCGGAGTAAAGGTTTAAAATTCCTACTTGAAAACAAAATTACAGTGCATGCAGGAAGTACCCCTTCCGATAAATTATTCCATCCGATTTTGTGATCTCTTTTTTCTCCCTCCTGACTTCTTTTGACATCACTGATACTGGGCACTCAGCAACATGGGAAAGGAAAGGAGAGGAACAAAGACATTACTGTTAACCCGATCGCAAATAATAAATTGAGTTTTGGAGGGTATTGCTAACAAATACGTACAAAAACTCTTTATGCTCAGAATGAAATCTTGTCCTCACTTCAAAATTTCTTCCTAAAGCATCTGTTCTTTTGAAGGAAATACGTGATCTCATGACTTGCGGAAAAAAAAAAAAAAAAAAAAGATTTACCACCCACATAAGAAATATCCTTATTCTGGAAACTTCTGACTCGTACACCTCTATTTGGTCTCTTGCTATCTACATTCCAAGGGTCATTTTTGTTCTCTAGAGGAAGCCTTATGTAATGGTCACTTACAAAACAGATTTTCCTGGGTTAAAGCATACCCAAGTCATGCTAATAATAATAAGAATGTCACAGCCACAAGTCCCTCTATGCACTTAGAAATTTACTCCCTATTCTTAGCACAAAGAAACTAGAATTCTGTTTCTTTGAAACTAGAATTTCTGTTAATAGATTTGGATTCACTAGCTATTAAAGTAGAAAAACAAAATCACTATCAATCATTCATCTTCTCTATAACCCTTTAAATCATACAACTTGAAGATCTTCTAAGAGCAAAGTAGAATTGTACCTCTTTTAAAGAGAGCAAATTTAATATATCATTAGGTTTTATACTTGCCACTTATAAGAAATCATTTGATCGTACTTTATCCGATTTAACAATTATTCTGATTGTTAATGGCAAATTCTTTCATATACTGATTTGAATCCTATCACTAAGGAAATGTATTCAAGTCCACGGTTCTCCATATTTTCGTAGCTTATTTTTTTTAAAGATTTTATTTATTTATTTAAGGGAGAGAGACAGTGAGAGAGAACATGAGAGGGGAGAAGGTCAGAGGGAGAAGCAGACTCCCTGTAGAGCTGGAACCCCGATGCAGGACTCGATCCCAGGACTCTGGGATCATGACCTGAGCCAAGGGCAGTCCCTTAACCAACTGAGCCACCCAGGCGCCCCCTCCTAGCTTATTTTTTCTTCTAAGCTTGTTTTCTTGGACTTCCGGCTGAAATACTAAAGTGTTCTCAAGCATATTAAGCTGATTCTGCAGAACTCTGGTCTGCCATGAATTGTTGACACGCCAATAAAAATGAGTTCCAAAGTCAAATAAGATCACACTGCAAACTGTGTGTCCTAGGAAAGTGACAAAGCCCCTTGGCATGACCAATGCTCTGAGAAGCCTGTTATGAAGAAACCTATATAACTTTATTTGATTCCGTGTTTCCAAAGCTTATTTAATCGTTGACCTTCCCTCTTCTCCACTGGACCCGTGATCATGGGTCATACAACCCTTCCTGTCTTCAGAACACGGCTCAGGAGACTCTTAAGAGCACACGATGGCTGGATCTATGTGCACACACGGTTTTGCCGACTGTGGTTTGATTCATGCAAACTAGTATGTGGTCATGAGTTGCTTTCAAAGGTTGTTTTCAAAAGGACTGCACATTTGACTTTTAGCTCAAGGATTGAGCAAAAAAAAAAAAAAAAAAAAAGAGGATTTTCCTTAAAAAAAAAATCTGTTTCTGCAGGTAGGTAACACCAACTATCCCTATGCAAATCTGGAAATCCAATCAAGATCATTTCTCCAGGACTGTCTCGTTCCTTCTTTCAGGGGCTCCTGGGTGGCTCAGTCCCGACTCTTGACTTCGGCTCAGGTCACCATCTCAGGGTACTGAGATCAAATCCCATGTGCGTCTGACTGCGAGCTGGGTGTGGAGCCCGCTTAAGATTCTCTCTCTCCTTCGGCCCTTTCCCTCTTTTAAATAAATAAATACAAGTCTGTCTTTTGTTTCAATTCTGTCTCCCAGTTAGCAATTTCAAGACAGAATCCTGGGGTTCGGAAATGAGAAACCCGGAGTGTTGGAGCTTGAAGAACTTGAGAAAACTCCAAACCCTTCCATTCACTAATAGATCAAGAAGTCACCCTGCTTCCCTGTGCCATCTCCTCAGACTCAACATCGCTGAGTCTCCCTATTGTTTACCAACAAGCCAGTGTCCTTTGCGCTCAAGACAGGCGCCCACAACACATTTAGGTGCACGAATTCTGTAGGTTGTCAGAGCACATCCGATGGGGCGAACTCTCTAAGGGAAATTTCACATCACAGTGTGAGGTCTTCGAATCTCGCATATGGAGTTATTTCTTCACTAGGGTCTTGTAATTAATTCCAATTAAGGGAAACATTAAGTAATGTTTTCCAATTAAACTCACAAACAGTTTTCGACCCATGGTAGAACGCCTGTTTGTTCTTCGCTAGGGACATTAATATTATTAAGCACTGGGAAAAGACAGTGTTCATGGCTTGCATCTCGTGGCAGCTGCAGAGTTTGTTTTTCTAGAAAGGACCAAGATACGCTGCTTGTTCTTGGGTTGTGCATTTATTTGGGGTGGCTGTGGTGGGTGGAGGAGGAGCCCTATTGGAGATTTGGGGGAAGATCTAAAGCCTGGGAGGGTTCTGCCTCTCTCTCCTTCCAGCCTTCCTCACCCTGCTGTTGACCTAACTGCCCTTCCCTGGGGGGAGCGATGCTCACGAGTCAAATCCTACACCTGTGGCTGATTCTCAGGCAACACAAGAAGACTCCGCCACGTTAGAAGCAATTGGCTGTTTGCAGGAAGCACGATGATCTGTAGTCACATCTCATTAGGGGCGCCTGGGCCCTGTGGTGCACGAGTGAAGCAAACGCTGCCAATGTAATTTGTTTTATATGCCTAATTCTCTTCCTTATAATTAACATCTGAAATGCGAAAACAAAACGAGAGTGCTTTGCAGGCGTCTGGGCTCCGTGGAGCACTTTCAGGGAGACTAGGATTTTAGGGCAGTCTTTTCCACTGCAAACAACAGGGTGTGCCCGGGGTGGGACATCCAGAGGTCACCCTGGAGGGCTGATCCCTGGGGTGCAGTATGTGTGGGGAGGGAGGAGGGGACAGAGGAGGGGGAGTCGGCATTATCGTTCACCCCCTTGCACTGGTTGAACTGCTGCCATGTTCTCTGGGATGAAGGGGTCCTGCAAAGGTGACTCAGCCGTGGGACAGAGCCACCAGTCAAGACCTCGCTGTACATGGCCCTAGGCAGCCTTTGTGGCCATTCCTCCACTGCCTTCCCCCCACGACAGCTGGAAGAAGTCAGACACCGAGGGACAGAGGAGGAGTGAGGAGTAACGGGTCTTCTGCCACCAACCAGACTGTGAAACCAGGCGCGATTGTCGTCCGCCAAGTCTCTGCAGTGGGAACGGGGCTGAGCCGAAAGTTTCTGGTTTGATCATCAGATCTGGAGCCTGCCCATCTCAGACCGGCCAGATGAGATCAAGTCTGTATCATGGGTGTACTGGGTGGCTCTCTTGGTTGCGAATGCCAGAAACTGACCCTAGATAACTAAAGTCAAAGGAGAATTTGTTGGCAGGGTATCAGCTCAAAGACTTGAGAAAAATGCCTCCTGAGGTTCCCGCTAATCAGTAGGAGTCATCCAGCTCCTCGTCTCCCACCAAACTCCAACTGGGACCATGGGAAGAAAGCTCAAACGTGGAGTAGCCAAAATGTTACAAGTGTTCCCTAGCATTGGGCAGCACTCTTGGCAGCATGTAGGCTGTTAATGGGTCTGTGCAACTCAAAGATATAGCAGATTTGTAATGGCAGTGAAAACGGGTTTTTAATCTCCCCTGGTATTTCTGGTCCCAAGTATTTCTGTCCAGGTCCTGGTTAGTGTCTTTCTGTCCCCCTCCACTTTCCCCTTTTCTTTTTCTTCCTTTTCTTTTTTGTCATAAGCACATCCATAATCGCTTGTTGAGCAATTACGCAATTTGGTAGGCGGTTTGCATTCATCATTTCATCTCCATGGCACCCACGAAGTACACATGATGATTCCCATTTCCAGGTAAGGAAATTAAGGTTTTAAAAGGGAAACAACTTGCCCAAAGTCACTCAGCTAATGTATAACAGAAGTGGGATTTGAGCTGGTGTTTGGCTGACTTCAAAGCCCGAGGCATAGGTGGGATAAAGGACCCCCTCTCAACATTAAAAAAATCTATAGATACCAACAAGATAATGTACTTATAGCATGTATTGATTAATGACAGGGGCACCTGGCTGGCTCAGTCGGTAGAGCAAGAGACTCTTGATCTCAAGGCTGTAAGTTTGAGCCCCATGCTTGGTGTAGAGATTACTTGAAAATCAAATCTTTAGGGGCCCCTGGGTGGCATAGTTGGTTGAGTATCCAACTCGGTTTTGGCTCAGGTCGTGATCTCAGAGCTGTGAGATGCAGCCCCAAGTGGGGTTGTGCTCAGTGCAGAGTCTTTCTGCCCCTCCTGCTCACGTGCACGAATGCACGCACGCACGCACACTCTCTCTCTCTCTCATAAATGCATATATCTTTCAAAAAAAAAAGAAATTAAAATCTTTAAAAAACTTTAAAAAATACATAATGACAAAGCAATGTTAATCCATATAAATTAAAATCTACTTTATGAGTCCCAATCGTACCTACACAAAATGCTTTTAATCACAACAGGATATCGGTGATTTGTAAATCATATGTGAAGGACATGTTATCTAGCAAGGCTTTCACCAGGCCCCTCACACATGCCCCTTGCAATAACTATGTCCCCTCAATGCACCAGTTAGGAGGCAGGCACGGGACTGGAGTTTGGCCCGTTGATTCAGAACTCTGATATGACCCAGAAGTCATGAACGACTGCAGTAAAACCGTCGTAACTCTGTGGCGGCCATAGAACATGCATCATAAATGTTGAAGGAGGGCAAGGGGGAAGGGAGGGAGGGAGGGAAAAGAAATGGAGGAAGAAGCAGAGGGGCGGATTTAGTTAGGAGAAACCAGCAGGAGAAGCTGAGCCAACTTGAAGGTTAAGACTAACAGGTTCCCCATGTTCAAAGGCCAAGTTCAGAAAAGTCAGCTCCTGCTGGAGTAACAGGCTGACTTCACAGGTCCTGGAAGGTGAACTGAAGCAGGGAGGCCATAACCTTGAGGAGGCAACCAGGGACCAAAGGAGCAGAGAGCCAGGGAAAGGGCTCCCGTAATGAGACACAGGCTGGGTCACTGTCAGAAGGAAAGGAACCAAGCACCAAGACCACAACACACCACGGGCCACCCAGTGGAGGGCTTCTCTTACCACGCTGCCAAGGGGGCAAAACAGGCTTCAGGGTTCCAGACAGCTTCACCCCTTCCATGCCTCCTGGAAGACATCGTTTGCTGGACTGCATTCTCTGGGACGCTCTTGTTCTGTGAGATCTTCACAGGGCTTTCTACAAAGAATATGTGCTGAAATTCTATTCCCCTGTTGGAGTTTTACAGTATACACGAGCATGCTAAAAGGCTGTTGCAAATGTGAAGCAAACACACCCATTTACCTTTATTGAACCAAACTGATTTTCCAAACTTACTTGACCCTGGCATCCTGTTGGCAGAATGCCCGTTACCATCTCAGAGAGCACTAAGGTTCCAAGATAAGAGGTACAGAAATACTACCCTACAGCACAGCCACCCTAGAGTCGTGTGGACCCTTCTTCCATGGAGGCATGTCCTAGAAGCCACCTCTCTCCTTGCTGTCAGCTTTCCAACATGCACACTGTTTAGGTTTCTGTGCATATTCATCCTGACTCCAGAAAAGTCCAGAAAAGCCAGTGGCCAATGGAAGTATTTCTGAGGCCCTTAGATCATCTCTTCTGGAGTGTTTTACTTGACTCGTCCCCATCCCAAGCCTACCTCAATCCCACCGACCCCAGCTGGTCACCACATCCCCAGTGTCAAGGTGAAGAGCACACACTGGGAATCTATCTGCCTGGCTGTGAATTCTGACCACTTTGTCCGCTCTGCCACGAGACTGTGTGTAATTTCAGAGCACAGGCTGTGGCTGTAGCTTTGTTCCTTGCGTCTAGCCCAGTGCCTCACACGTGCTGTCCATCCCCCATTTAGCCTGGTGAATAAAGAAATGATCTTTGGTGATTTCGAGAGAAACCAAACGGAGACCAAAATTTGTTTTCTAGAAAACCACAGCAAATTGAGAGCGATCAGCTGATGATTAAACACACACACACACACACACACACACACACACACACACACACACAGATCTCAGGTGTGAAGCCACAGCTGAGAGATGTCTGCTCCCATATATATCCCATCGCCAGTCTCATCCCTCCAAGTGCATAATTACAAAACAAATGGTAAATGCCTTGTTTCGTTTGAGCATCTTCTTTTAATGGAGAATTGATTTTCTCTCCCTTAGCAAAAATTTTCAGTGGCCTTACAAAGGGGAAAAATTAACTCTTACATTTGCATGTCAAATGTTTTAATTTTCAATTATAAAATCTGTCTTTCTAAGACATTCTAGAAATGGCAGCAGAATGGAAGCCTGGCTGCGGGCTCTAAATTGCTCTTAGCAGCTCAACTTTCTAATGTTCCTTTCTGGGGCAAGCATTTCTTAATTGGGTGGGAGTTTCCAGACTTTTCATCTGTCTTCTTCGTTTGCGAGGCGGGGGAAGAGAGCTGTTTTGATTCCCAGGCCTGGGTTTTCTTAACAAAATGACTGTCGGGAATGCTCCTGGCCTTCCACTCTCCTGCTCCAGCCACAAGGAGAGAGGCATCACTTAATGATTCTTACCTGTAAAAGGGAAGGGGGAAAAAAAGCAGAGAAAGTGGTAGAAGTGGGAAGATCTCCACAAGTCAGCCCCCAGGACCATCAACTTTCAAATTTCAGAAGAGAAACAGACTCAAGAGGGTTTATTCTTCCCTATTTAAGCAAGATTCTGTTAAGCTAATCATATGCCACAAACCTTTAAAACAGCCATATTCTGGTTAGCAGACCATTTTTACAGCTGTTTTGCCTTGCGGTGACAGACTTTCTCACTCTGTCCTTGTCCTAAACTCAGACATGACAGTGGGAATGGACCAAAAAAAGAAAAATGCAATGAGAATTATCAAATATCAAAGAAGAAAATACCAAAGTCTGTGTTTTCCCCCATTGGAGGTTTCAATTCACCTGGGAAGTGTTTTGTAGTTTGTAGCATGTTTCAAGTTTAAAACCATCACAGTCCCAACACTCAAAAAAAAAAAAAAAAAAAAAAAAAAAAGACAACAAAAACAACAACAACAAAAAACACTCTCCTCCGTGTGTGTGAGCGTGAGTGGTGTGTATGTGTGTTTTCTCGCTCAGTTTTTCGGTTTTGGTTTTTTGCTTTCACGAAGTGCAAATGTGAGGATGTTTCCTGGCCCAGCGCAGGACTTCAGAAAGACTCTGTCCTTAGCCTTGAAATAGACTGGATTGTTGTCTCTAGGCAAGTCATCCTAGCCAGCACCGTCCTGTTTCCCCAACTCCATAAACGGAATGTACTTGTGTTCAGTCCTACAGATAAGGCACAGGGGCTATTTAAAAAGTTAGCCAATCTGGGGCCTCCCAGGGGCTTTCACAAGGTAGAAAACGTTAATATTCTAAATAGTTCCAGCCTTCTCTAGCCAACGCACGTTTCGAGTTGCTTCATCATCCGTACAGAGCCTTTTCTTTAATCTTCCCCAGGAGCGTGTGTGCAGGTTCAAATGGTGATAATTACCATAAAACAATTGTGTTGTCCTTCTCCCAATAAAAATCGCTCTGTTAATCAGCCAACGCACAGCCCCCTTGTCTGAGGACCCTTATGCCAAACTGGCGGGGTAGAACGTGGCTACAGATAAATTAGCCCACGTGTGATTGCATGCGAAAACACATTGATTTGGGATTTTTTTCCCCCCTCTCCCGTTCAACCTGACAACTTGTCTAAATAGGCTTCTGCCACGACCTGACAGCTCCTGGACAAGCTGTGTACAACAGGCCATTAAAACGAAATGCTCTGAATAGGGAGAGTACAAAACACAGACAAAGGGATAAGATTGAAAGATAAAAGGATGAACAAAGGAAGTGTGGAGGGGGGCTTTGGGGGGAGGTGGGGCCTGAAGACGTCCCCTTTAATTGTGCTTTCAGACTTTGTTATAGGTTGGAGTCTCCGGAGCAGCCCCTGTGATGGAGTTTAGGGTGAAGGCTATTTCGGAAGGATAGACCCTCAATGGCAGAAGGCAGGAGGCAGGGGCAGGACTGGGCAGAGGGAGAAGCCGAGCCGTGATGCAGGCTGGACAGAGTCCCGAACAGTCCCCCTCCCCCACAGAGCTCAGGGCGCTCCTGCGTTGGCACCAAACGGTTGGGAATGTATTCCCTCTTTCACTTTCAGTCTTTGCAAAGCCAAGGGCGTGCTCTTGGGCAGGGAGATCCCTGCATCTCCACCTGGGCTGCCATACAAAGTCCTTCCCTGGATGGGCATGAGATTGGCCACCCCCGACGTGAGCGTAGCCCACCTCCCTCCATCTCTGTGGTCACTCCCCAGCCCAGATGGCGTTATCAATTTCCATTGAGCCCAGCCTAGTAATGGTCCCTCTTATTAAGCACTAACCAGCCCCATGCTACAAGCTGTACCTACCATTCCGTGCATTCTCGCAACAACCGCAAGAGGCAGGGATTTTAAAATTCCCATTTTGAGGATGAAGAAACTGAGGGCAAGAAGGATGACTCATCACATAGCCTAGACCTGATGAATGGTTGTTGACACCTGCACCCAGGGCTGCCTGATTCCAAAGTCCACTCTCTAATCTATGACACTATGGGTTTGCCCTGCTATCCCCAAGTCGGGTGTTCTTGGCAAAACCTCCCCTAAGCCACATTGACATAAAGCAAAGAAGCAATTGCTGTTCGTTTATATGGAGGAATTTTTGAGCATTCCCCGACCCCCAAAATCACCTCTCTTAGACTTGTCTGATACCTTAGGCCACATCTTGCTAACGGATGCATAAAATACATCAAGATAAAGCATAGATGCTCACAGACACAGTTCAAAGCTCAGCGGCCTGATGTGGAGGTGCTGAGTGGAGTTCTGGGGGAAGGAGCTTGGGGGGCCCCTCTCACCACCTCTTTGACGGTTCGCTGCAACACAAACGTGGAATGCTAATTTTGCTGCTATTTTCACTCTTTGCCTTTTCCCTCATAAAAGCAGAAGTCCTGTTCAGTCTTCATTCGGTTAGCAAAAACAGGCCCAGATGTAGGTATTTTGTAAAAGTGAAGTGGCCTAAGGGAAGACTTTGAAAAGTGGGGGATAGCTGTATGCCCTCGGGAAAGGATGAAGGTCTATGGTCTACTGCGGACCACTGCAGCAACTCCCTCGGAGAAAGGTTAATAGAAAACAATTTTATTAGGATCTTGGAGCTCACAGAAGAGCCTATTTCTTGGGCTGGGAGGTGTTGCAGTGGATCCTTGCCTTAGCTTGGCCACCAGACCCCCATAAGTGTTTTATTTAGCACATACTGTGTTCTGCTGTCTCTGGTTGGATTCCTGTGGAACCAGACTCTAGATTTTTTAGGCCTTGCTCTTGGGATCAACACCCAGGGAAGAGAGGGGCAAGAAGCAGGGGGGGCCAGACCAAGAATCTGAACTATAGTCAGTCCAGTTCCACTGAAGGCCTCAGATGACCCCCTGGAAAGCTCTAGACCTGAAATGGCTCATCATAGTTGTTCTGAGTTGAAGCAAGGAAGCTGAGCCTTTATATGTTGTACTAAATAGTGGCTGGGTATGGGATACCATGTGGAAGGAGCATGACCTTGGGCTAGGGAGCTCTCTGCAGCTAAGACAAATCACAAAGTGGGGCTCAGCTTAAGGCTGTTGGGACTCAACACTCCCAACCCCTAGGGGAATGAGTTCTTCATTCCATAAAGGAGATCCAAGAGGCAAGTCACAGTCCCCACTATAATTCTTTTCTTCCCGATACTCCA
Organism: Mustela nigripes; assembly: GCF_022355385.1. Taxonomy (NCBI): domain Eukaryota; kingdom Metazoa; phylum Chordata; class Mammalia; order Carnivora; family Mustelidae; genus Mustela; species Mustela nigripes. Next base: position 90,192,377 of record NC_081575.1, read on the forward strand.
AGGGTTATTCATTATTGGTCCCATTTTACAGGAGAGAAGAATGAGGACAAAACAAGTGAATGACTTATCCATAGACATGCAGGTAACATTTAACTATCAACCCATTAATTTAACAAATGTTCATTGAGTACCTTCTGCATGCCAGGCATTGTGCACTGTCCTGAGCATGTAATGTTGAACAGAAAAAGACCCCTGAGCTCATCTAAATAACGTAATAGTATTGACAACTATTCCAGGTACAGAAAAAAAAAATAGAAGCTTATTTCTTTAGAATACCTATCTAAAAACTTCCTTGCTCCAGGAATAAACATTTGAAGACTGCTTATACCTATACGTCTTTCCAAGAAAGTTCAAAAATTGTAAACATATATTCCTAAAATTTTGAGAATGGGGAAAAGCAGATCCAACTTGACCATGAAATCCATAGCATAATGAAGAAGTATTTGGTATAAATCAACCTGAAACCAGGCAGCCAGTTTTTCTCTGGAACCTCCAAAGGCACAGCAGAGAATCACACCTGATTCTTCATCATTTCATTGATAGCATCGATGGCATCAACAACGAAAACCAACCAGTCAGACACTGAACTTTTTTCAAGCACCTATTCTCATTAGTGCATTTCCCATTTGAAAAAGTGTTGTTTGAAAGATCAAGTTTATTACTTCTAGATACAGAGTGAATAAGCAGTGTGGCTGAACCAGGTGTCTTGTACGTAAGATTTTGGTAGTCTGATAATTTCATTCTTGACTGTCTGTTAAACCATGGAACAATCAAAATGGCACTGAACTCATCACCCTCAGATGCGAGTGCCTTCAGCCCCTCTGTGCTTGGACACCATGATTCTTATTGGATAGGGAAAGAAGAAGGAAAGGGGAAGTGTTGTCTCCACTCTGGGTTCTGATTCAGTAAAACTAAGGTATAGCTTGGAATTTGCATTTTGAAAGTATTGTTCCCACCTCCCAGGTAAGAACCATGGCTTTAGCATCTAGAACTTTCCTTCTCACTCGCCCCCACAGTGTCTGGTGTTCTATTCCATCAGGTCAGGCAAGGAACATGTTAGCCAATTCAAAAGGCTGGTTGGAGCTCAGGTGTTAATGTGTGGTTCTGAATCACACTGATACCCCTCTGAGTTAACATTTGTAGGTCAAGTGTGTTTGAGGCCTGATCAGGGATGGCATTGTGCAGCTCTTAATGCCCGATTCAAGTTACAGCAGGGTTCCTCAAGACAAAAAAAGACATCAGGATCCTGGGACATGATAACAGATATGAAAGGTGATATTTCAAATGCCAAGCAGAATGAACAGGAAGCAGGTCTTATCATCCACCACTCAGCAGGAAAGAGGTAAAGTGGTCTTCTCAAAAAGTGATGGACAGATGCATCTTTGTGTTGCCAGGCGGCTTCTTACCTTGCGCAGGGAGAAAAAGCCACAGAGCTCCACAACGGTAGGCAAATGTAGATCTGACAGGACAGGAAGAGAAAGGGGTGCAGGCGATGCATTTACTCAGAATAGACCAACAAGTTGTGCAACCCTCTTATACCACCTGAGCTGAGCCAGACTTGCTCAGGGGAGAAGGTGGATGAACCCAAAGATTGTAACCAGTGGGACAGAAATCCCAGGGGCTATTCATCTCAGAATGAAGCATGGACACCAGTAGTTTTCACCCCTTTTAATTCTTTTCTTTTCTTTTTTTATCGAAGTAGAGTTAACACACAATCCTGCCAGTCCTTTTAGGTAAACCCTTGCTAGCCAAAAAGATGTGTACTTGGGAGAAAGTGTTCCAGAAGTCTTGCTGATAGCCTTTCACAAGTTTTCACAAGTGAGCCCTCAGAGAAAGTGCTTGGAATGGTGTTCTGGGACATTCTACCCAGTAACTTGTTCTACCAAACAAGTCAGCAGTCATAGCAACCCAAGTTCCCAGCAGAAGGAACCTCTAGTCATGCCCCCAGATAGACTTGGATACATAAACAAACTGCCTTGGGGGTACCTGGGTGGCTCAGTCAGTTAAGCGTCTGCCTTCAGCTCAGGTCATGATCTCAGGGTCCTGGGATTGAGTCTTGCGTCAGGCTCCCTGCTCAGCGAGGAATCTGCATCTCCCTCTCCCTCCGTCCCTCCTCCACCCTCCCCTGCTCTTCTGCTCTCTCTCTCTCTCTCAAATAAATACATAAAGCCTTTTAAAAAGCCATATATGGACACCCAGCACTATTTTTCATCAGGAACCTTAATCATATAAAAACCTAATAATAGCAGCTTGTGTTTAAATAGCTTTTAGGCTTACAAAGTATATTTAATATATATCCAAGCCTCAAAACAACCCCATGAGGTGTGTCTCATATGCCCCCATTTTACTCATGAGCAAACTGAGGCTTACCCAGATTAAATGACCATCTAAAGTGTTCACCTCAGCATCTACTTCTGACAGTGTTGGAGGAGTTTTTGCAGACTAGCTTTTCCACAAAGACTGACAAGAAGAGGGGTGCAGAAATACAAAGAATGTGGTTGAAAGCTTCAGAGAGCTTCCAGAAGAACGAGGTCTTAAAAGGTCAGTATCTTAGTCCTCTTGGGCTGCCAGAGCAAAAAACAGTGGTCGTTGGTTTAAACAACAAACATTTATTTCTCACAGTCCTCAACACTGGGAAGTCTAACATCAAGACATTGGCAGATTTGGTGTCTGGTGAGGTGTCGGACCTGCTTCCTGGTTTATAGACTACCATCTTTTCACCACAACCTTCCATAGTGGAAGGGGTAAGGGATCTCTCTGGGGTCTCTTTTGTAAAGACACTAATCCCATTCCCAAGGGCTCTGCCATCATGACCTAATCATCTCCCAAAGGCCCTCACCTCCTAATGCCGTCACATCAGGGATTAGGATTTCAACATATGCATTTGGGGGGCATGCCAACATTTGGTCTATAGTAGCCAGGATCCCAGAGAGAAGGGAAGTGCATGGAGGAGAATCTGGCATTCTGTATTCAATCCCCTTCTGGAGGCATCTGCTGATTCTTAGGAAACTTGAGGCCAAGAGTCTAAGAAGCCAAGTGAAAAATGACAACCAAGACCCTGGGGAGTCCATGGAGCTTTTGGAAGTCTCATGGCATAGGGAGAAAAAACTTAAAGTTCAGGGATACCCAGGAGGCAAGAATTTGAAGGGCCAAGATTTCAGAGAGAAGGGAAACGTACTAAAATGAGCCTGATATTCTTTGAGGCATTTGACACAATGCCCTTCCTTTCTGTGTAAAGATACAAAAAGGTTGAAAGCAAAAGGATAGAAAAGCTATACCACGAAACCATTAACCAAAAGAAAGCTGGCATAGCTACCGTAATAGCAAATCAAGTGGACTTAAGAATAAGAAGCACTATGAGAGATAAAGGACATTTGATAAAGAAAGGGTCAGTCTGCTGGGAAGGTAAAACAATCATGTATGTACATAATAACACAGCCTCAAAATATAAAGCAAAAAGTGACTGGGGAAAAAAAAGAGGAAACAGAGAAACCCACAATCTTGATGTGGACTTTTAAAATTTATTTATTTATTTATTTATTTGACAGATCACAAGTAGGCAGAGAGGCAGGCAGAGAGAGAGGAAGGGAAGCAGGCTCCCTGCTGAGCAGAGAGCCTGACGTGGGGCGCAATCCCAGGACCCCAGGATCATGACCTGAGCCAAAGGCAGAGGCTTAACCCACTGAGTCACCCAGGTGCCCCTTGATGAGGACTTTTAACCTAATTCCCTTATTCTTGAAAAATCCAAGACCACCAGCAAGCCTTTGGACCACACTTTCCCAAATACTTATGTTCTGGCAAGCAGGGATTATAGCTAAAAGGATTCCAAGGAATGAAAAGTGTGGGTATGAGTGGTTTATTCAGAGACTTAAATTATTTCTATAATTCCTGTCTTGTTACTTTCCTCCATAACTGATAGAGAAAAATAAAGGCAAAAAGAATCAGGAATAATACAGAAGATTTGAACCATACAAACAACAAAATTCACACATAGACACACACACACGCACGCACGGGCACATGCTGCAAGTGTACATGAGATATTTATCAAAATTAAATATATGGGGGCACCTGGGTGACTCAGTGGGTTGAAGCCTCTGCCTTTGGCTTAGGTCATGATCTTAGGGTCCTGGGATGGAGCCCCGTGTCAGGCTCTCTGCTCAGCAGGGAGCCTGCTTCCCTTCCTCTCTCTCTGCCTGCCTCTCTGCCTACTTGTGATCTCTCTCTGTCAAATAAATAAATAAAAATCTTTAAAAAAGAGAGAGTCTGTTTAAAAAAAATTAAATATATGTTGGGCCATTAAACACATCAAAACAAATTTCAAGCAATTGAAGTCACTTAGAATATGTTCCCTGATCACAGTTCAATTAAGGTAGAAATCAATTTAAAAATATGTATAACTAGGGGCTCCTGGGTGGCTCAGTCAGTTAGGCATCCAGCTCTTGGTTTCAGCTCGGATCATGATCTCATGGGTTGTGGGATCTGGCTGGTCATGCTCTGAGCTTAGCGGGGAGTCTGCTTGAAAAATTCTCTCCCTCTGCTCCTCCTCTCTCTCTCTTTCTCTCTCTCAAATCAATAAATAAATCCTTAAAAAAATAAAAATATGTATAACTAGAAAATCACCAAGTATTTGGAAATTAAATATTCTCCTTGTAAATAAGGCTTGGGCAAAAGGAGAAATCATAGTAAAAATTAGAAAGTACTTTGAACAATGAATGAAGTTTTTAAAAAAAGATTTCATTTATTTGAGAGAGAGAGAGATAGCATGCACAAGTGGGGCGAATGGAGAGGGAGAGGGAGACGCAAGCTCCCCACTGAGCAGGGAGCCAGACACATGGCTCATTCCAGGCCCCGGGATCATAACCTGAGATGAACACAGACACTTAACCAACTGAGCCCGGAAGTGCCCTGAATGAAGATATTTTACATCAGAACTTGTGGGATGCTGCTAGAGCCAGGCTTACGTGGAAATTCATAGCCTCAAATTCATAAAGTAAAAATTAAAACTGAAAGTCAGTATTCATCCTTAGATGGGAAAACAAAGCAAACTAAAGTCACAGTAGAAGGAAGGAAGTTGTAAAGACCATCAAAAGAATATTTACATACAATAGAGAAACTATCTACAAAGCCCAAGGCAGTTCTTTGAAGAAAAGGGTGGGAGTTCCCCGTAGCCCAAGGTAGAGCCAGATGTAAACCCAGGCGTTGACCTGTCCTCTGTGGGGATGTGACCAGCGGGCAGGAAGGCCACTTGGGAGATGCCATAGGGGGCCAGGGGTGGGTGGGTGGCTGTATGACTCGGTGCCCAGTAAAAATACAGCACTTGAGAAGTCACTGGGCTCACTTTCTAGAAGCTTCAACAATCAAGGAAGGAGTCCCTCAACCTGCCAGGAGCTCTTTTCTCAAAAGTTTTGTTGTTGTTGTTGTTGTTGTTTGTTTGTTTTTTCAGCTCTCTCGAAGTCCCTACAGTTTTGCCAGGTTGTGCACTAAAATCTTTGCATGGCTGGGGGTGACTGGGTGGCTCAGTCAGTTAAGTGTCTGCCTTGGGCTCAGGTCATGATCCCAGGATCCAACCCCACATCTGGCTCCCCGCTCAGCACAGAGGCTGCCCCCCCCCCCCCCCCCCCCCCCCCCCGCTTTTGTGCTCCCTCTCTCAAATAAATAAATAAAATCTTAAAAAAATTAAATATTTGCATGGCGATGGTTTCTCCATTTAACGAAAGGCGTTCCCTGCCACCATCTCCATTGCTGGGTCAGGTGTGGCACCCACTGGGTGGCTGAGGGCTGGGATTTTCACTAGCCTCCCTCCGGAGCTGGGAAAATTCAGGCCCTGTTCGTGGCAGACCTCGGGAAAGCTTCCATTTGAGTTCATGCTTCCCTGATTTTCATCTGGCCAAGGAATCCAAGTGGCTTTTGCTGAGAGAAAGGGAACCCTCATTTATTTAGTGCCTACTGTGTGCCAGGGCCTTTAAATTAATTACTCCACTTAATCCTCCCAACCTCTCTGGGCTGTGCACAGTTTTCAGAGAAGAAAATCAAAGGGCAAAGTGTTTAAGTAGGCCCCCGCCACGGTCATGGAGCTTTAACTGGCAGCTTTCTTTTCCTTCTATGCCAAAGCTCCCTTTCTTGAAAGACTGTCAAGCCAAATAATTGAGAGAATGGGTTTTGCGGAGTCCGACAGACCTCAACTCCCCCTTAGGGAGTCTGGCATGGAAGGTGTTGGGACCCTGGGCAAGTCAGCTTAGCTCTACTGGAGAAAAATGCCACAAGCTTCGTGGTGGAACCTGGGGTGGGGGATGGAAGGAGGCAGTGCAGACAAGGGCTAGCTAAACTCAGAGCTGGGTGCCTCCGAGAAAGGCTACTGCTCCTACTCCTCCCCTTGCTATTTCTATGGTTATCGTGCGGCCTCTCCACCTCCGTCCCACTCTCGAGAGGACCGGATGGCTGCACCAGCTTCATCTGATACCATCCTCAAGAGCCCGGTCCACCGGCTACAAAAAGAAATGAGGAAGTTACAGCTGGCGGCAAAGCCCGGGCCTCAGCGGTCAGGCCCCATGGGTTTTGTTTTGACCACTGAGTCACGTAGTGACCAACGATCACACGGAACATTGGCCAGCTCTCCTGTTGTTCCTCGGGGGGTAAAGCTAGCAACAAAACCTCCCATTTGACCCATGAAAATTCACTGCGTGCTTTAAAACTGTCCTTAGGTATGGGGGTGGAGAGGGGGCTGTTAGGAACCACAATGAGCAGTTTTTCCTTGATGGGGTCATTTCATTTGTTTTTTGCTTTGGCCTTCTGTTTGTCCCATGGGCTTCGCATGTGTCAGAAGCAGCAGGCCCCAAGCTAAAAAAGCTTTCCAGCTCTGCTCTGGGAGCAGTGAGCCATGCACTGGAGCTCCCGGTAGGTGCTGGGCTTGGCCTTGTCACACTCATCGCAATTATGACTGTTCATTCGGTCGCCGACTTCCTTGACTGGTCCATGACGGAGCCAAGAGACAGGCGCACGGAGGATACGTGGTAAATACCGGTTGGCCAGATGAATGAATGGAGAATGAATGAATAGCTTCCTACCTCACCCACCAATGCTTGAAGCTCATATGTGCTACAGATGTCACTTGGGTGCTACCGGACAGCCTCTTTCCCTTTTCTAGAGTTTATCTCCCAGGCAGGCTGAGATGTACCTCCCAGAGTCTGCAGGATTGAAATTAGGAAATGCTAGGGTAGTGTGAGACCGGCTTCCTGGTGGACTTTAAACCCCACCCCCTTCAGCGCCTCGCGGGTGTTCACAGGCTCCTCCCACATCCTATCCCCTCCCCCCGAGAGTTAGGAAAGTCAGCAGAGCGGCTTCCTATCTTTTGCCGCTGTGATTCATCTTGCTTTAACTTCGCCCTGTCCTGTGGGAGTGGAAATCTGGCTACTAGAGAGCCACGGCCGGTGGAGCCACCTCCTAGAAACCAAACACACATCTGGCAGAGCTCACTGGTTTCCATCTCCCACAGAGAGGGGCAGATTATCTAAATGCTGATTAAGTCATGAGCTGTTGTTACTGAGACATTTCACTTTGAAGCACCAGAGATCCAGGCAGCCTCAAAGAGATGACATTTCTTTTCATTCATTTCTCCCACAGGGATAGAGATGGCCAGAAGGCAGGGAAAAACTCAGATGAAAAGTGGTGGTCTAGAATGGTAAGTGTCCCAAGAAGCAGGGCTAAGGGAGGGGCTGGTGGAGTGGAAGAGACCAATGACAGGGCAGCCTTCATGCTTTAAGCCTGTATCAAGGCAATTGCTAGTGTGAGCGGGTGAACACACACACACACACACACACACACAATCTCTTCACTCCTGCAGGCACGGACTTCCAGAGCTCATGCACACCTTTGGTCATCTTGTTCCTGCCAAAGAATGTCCCAGAAGGTACCAGCCTTACCTTTAAAAGGCTTTCTTCCCCCACTGGTTTTGTGGCTCTTCTGACTTGACCGCAAACACAAGCCTGGTTAGGAATGATAGACAGTATAGGTGCCCCCACTCGGATCCCCCTTTTGGCCAATGCAACCTGTCCACCATGCTGTGGGCTGTTGGCTGCTGAGAGGATTGGCTCCAGCCAGCCAGGGCCCGGTGCCCTGCCCTTGGCAGCCCACAGTCAATAAGCAACAGAAATGGGGACATAAAAGCCAAACCCCTTGCTTCAAGGTAGGGCGACTCTGGTGCCCCAAGTGACTCCAAGAGCCACTATGAAAGTAGTCTAAGGCTGGACTCCCACCGCACCACACCCTCGATTAGCTCCCTCTGCCTTGTCTAGCCTCCTGCCCTCCCCATCTCTTGAGACTACTCTCTCAATGAACTTGAACAAGAATCTCCATCTCAGGCACAGTTTCTAGGGCTCAAGACTTATAAGAGGCACTAAAATGATCACCAGGCACATAGCACTCCCCACGTGTCGGGAGTTCTAAGTGCTTCATGTGTACTCCCTCGTTGAGTCCTTACAAATCTACCCCATGAGGTCAATGGTACAAATACCTCTACCTGGCAGTTGAGACCACTGAGGCACAGAGATGTCATGTAATTTGCCCCATGCCACACTGTAAGTGACAAAGCCAGATTCAAAACCACCCCATCCAACCACAATCGCAATCCACACCGATTCTCATAACTCTCTTTAACATCTGCTTATGTTCCTTTTCAGAAAGCAAGTTCAGCCCTCCCTCATTCTTTCTGTAAGCTTTAATATCCAGGGAATCAGGGACATTTTGAAACTATCATCCTGAAAAACAAATCTCAATAACCCGAATGGGTTTCCTCCCATCGCCTCTCCCCCACCCCGATCCCAGCCAACATTATGTAAAGATTAATTTCATACTTGAGCAGATGCTGAGCGGTCTGCATGTCTGTGGCTACAGAAAGGATCCAACTTAAGGGAGAATAGGAAAGACAGCTCCAGAGCACAGACTTTTCCAAGGGAAATCCTGTTAAAGCACACTTTCAGGTAGTCTCAGTGGTCGAGGCTGAGTTACCCAAGGCAGGGGGTAGGAAGGGCAAAGCAATGGAAATGGGTTCATAGATCCGCCAAAAGACGGGTTTAAAACAGTGTTGTTATGATACCAAACACTGCAAGTTACCCAAATGTCCATCAAAAGTAGAAAGGAAAAAATAAACTGGGGTAGACTTGCACAACAGATGACCCTATGGCAGTAGGAGTCGTAGAACTCTAACTACATAGAAAACTATGGGAGACTTCATACACACGATGTTGAACAAAAGAAGCCACACGAGCATATATGGCAAGATTCCTGTACATTAAGCTCAAAACCAGACAAAACTGATCTATTGTGTTAGGAGACGATACAGTGGTTACCTTTGATGTGGGAGGTGCCTGAAACGGGGCAGGAGGGGTCTTACAGAGCAATGGTCATGTTCCGTTTTGTGATCCGGGGGCTGGTTTCCTGGGTGTCTTGACTTAATGCAAATCCACCAAACCATACACTAGTGATTTGTGTACTTCCTGGAGGAATACTATAGAGCTCAATAAAAAGCTAAAAACCTGATCGAAGACAATTTTGTGAAGAGAAAGAAAGCATTGGGGTGCCTGGGTGGCTCAGTGGGTTAAAGCCTCTGCCTTTAGCTCAGGTCATGGTCCCAGGGTCCTGGGATCGAGCCCCACATCAGGCTCTCTGCTCCACCGGGAGCCTTCTCCTCCCCACCCCCCCCACCGCCTGCCTCTCTCCCTACTTGTGATCTCTGTCTGTCAAATAAATAAAATCTTTAAAAGAGAGAGAGAGAAAGAAAGCCTCCCACCACCTAATTCCCATAGACAGGCTGTCTTTTTTTTTTCCCCCAGAAGGAAAATTATTTCAATGAAGACTAAAGCAGTCTTCTCACTGGGTGATCACACTTGTAAGTTCAGATTCCTGAGGGAGGTATAAAGTTGCTTTTCAGAGATCTCTCTTTATTCCTCACATTCTGCCCTGTGCTGGTTTTTGGAATGTTCTCTATATTCCAAAGCACTGGGCCTAGGTGCTCATTTACTCAGAAAAGGGAAAGCAGTCAACAGAGGCATTCATGAACCACTGGAATGAGATGTCTCTGTAGGCCCATCTGTATTCAGCTGGGGCACATGGGTTGATCATAATGGCCAGTAAGGAGGGCAGGAGAGGGCTGTGTTACATGGAAGCCAGTTGGCCCCAAAGCAGTAGGAAACCCTGGCCGACAAGGTCTGCCTTTGATGCCTCCTCCAGGGCCTATCCCCAGTGATGTCCCCCACTATCCCTTCCTCAACACAATGAGTGAGTAACCGCAAAGGAAGCAATAGTCTAGCTTCCAATAACCCTGTCCATTTATTTCAATACACAACAGAGTCCCTGATGTGGAAAAATCAGATTTCTAGGTCTCTTCAACATCTGTTTCTGGCAATCGTGATGTGTTATCTTTTTTCATTGCAAAAAGCAGCTGGTGAGTTGTCATGCCATTTCATTAAAAAAAAAAAAAAAAAAAAAAAAGACCAAGTGAAATAAGTCATGCCTTCTGAGAGATTATTTACGACTTCACCAGAGAGAAGCTGGAGAAATACTGTCCCCTTGGTACATAGAAGGCCTTTCTCTTTGTTCACATGGGGATAGAGGGTCACATTTGAGAAAACATGAATGTGTACTTAAGATTTGTCCCAAATTACATCTGTCCTTTGCCTAAACAGTCTGGGGTTGGTGTCCATTTTTTGGCTCGTTTGCTTCACAAACATTTATCGAACGCCTACTGAGTCAAGCATTGTGCTGGGTGCTGCGGACATGGCAGGGGATTAGACAAAGACCCTATCTTCTGGGACCTTAAAGTCCCTCATGAAAGATCTGTTTACAACACAACCAGGTGCTGGGCCAGGGACCTGCTCCTCCAACAAAACTTGGATCTTCGCACAGAAGTCTTCTTTCAGAAAAATATGCCTGCTTCTTAATCTCCCTACCAACCCAGTGTTCCCAGGTCATAGCCGCTGCCGCTCAAGAGGCTTTGTAAGCTTCTCCGTTGGGTGGTGTAAGCAAAGTTGGAGCCTGTTTGTGTTGTTAGAGGTTCTGGATGATCTGACCTCCGCCCCAACCTTTCTAAACTCCTGTCCTAGGACTGTCACTCTTCCATCTGGCTCACTGTACTAGGGTCACACTGGGCATATTTCTGATCCTCAAATGGGCCAAGCTCTGGACCGCCACCTTAGGACCTTTCTGTTAACTCTCTTCCCACCCCAGATTCTCTTGACCCCAGTAGTTCAACAATATCTTCTCATTATGGAAATACTAGCTGAAATGCCACCCCTCAGAAAGAACTTTCCTGACCATCGCCTAAGATAGCTCCCACCTTGTGACTCCCCATCACGTTATCTTGGAGTTTCTTGCTCTGTGGACATGCGGATCACTGGTCTTCCAGCCCCCAGAGAATGTAAGAGCAAAAACGTGGGACCTCATCTGTCTAGGTCCCTGCTGGGTTCCTAGTACACACTCGATACGTATTTCCTGGAAATTTTAATAAACAGAAGAATAAATGGCAAAATATTAGAAATATTACAGAAGTTCAACCTTTGAAGATCTGTGAAATAATTATGGTATAGCCCATAAATGGGCTGTTGTTGATCCGATAAAACTTAGGTCGTGGCTTAAGTGCTTTTCAAACTATGGATTGTGATCCTTATGTGGATCATGTAATCTGCTAATGAATCATGAAACAGTGTATTCTATTATACGCCATTTCATTCTAATACAGAGTACACAATACTGGGGTGCACGATATATACTAAGGGGGGTATTGGATAGTTATACGTACAGGTGTATGTGTGTTTACTCAGTAGCAACATAAATATATCTTTTACTATGGATCACGGTAAAAAAAAATCAGAAATCATTGTAGTAAGATTAATGACTAGGAAATATGTTCATAATAAATTAAATGGAAAGAAGTGGGTTGTAAGAGTAAAGACGGTGTGTGTGTGTAAGATAAAATATTAAATCGAAACACTATTAGCTTACAAGAAAGCACAGAGAGGCCTAGAAAAACAATGGAAAAAATATTAATGAAAATACCAAGTAGATTTTTCTGGGCGATTTTATTGTTTTCTTCCCATATTCATTTTTGTTTTGTAAATCATCTACCTTGAACGTGTAATTTCTTAAATGGAAGTTATTTCTAGAAGATACTGTCTGATACTCTTTAGAAAAACAGGCTTTTCTTTAATAACACTACCTCAGTGACAATGCCGTAAATTATTGCAAATAGGCTTTTAAGTGCGTAAAGAAAGCATAATTATGACTGGGAGTTCTCTGTACAAAGTGTTTTATCTTACATTATTTTGTCTAATCTCCATAATGGTATACAACAGGGGAGACAAAGTACAGTCATCTTTCTTTCACAGGAGAGGAAACTGAGGCACAGAGAGGTGATGTGCCCTGTCCCCATCACACTACAAGGTAGTGGTTAGCTTGGCAAAAGCCCAGACTTACTCTGCTCCCTGCACTCCTCCTAGAATACAGCGTCCCTGCCACTTTCTGGTGCTGTCCTGGGCACAGTTCTCCCTTCACACCTCCGTCCTGAAGACATGACGTTTCCTTCTCCCATTCATCTGTCCTTCTCCTATGGTCTCTAGGCTGCCAGCTCTAGAGAATGGCTCAGCTGCTCCCTCAGTCATGTACCTGTCCCTAGAGCCAGGAGGGTGTTGTCCTCTCTGTGTATTCACCGGGGACACTATAACATGGGGGTTATGTGCTATTGGAGTTTGAATCCTACTTCTGCCACTTACGAGCTCTGCGATCTTCTGAAGTACCTGGATGATGTCTGGCATTATACTCAATGTACGTTATTGCAAGGTAGTAGTAGTATATAGTTTAGGAGGGTCCTGTGGCCAAGCCACATTCATACACGGTGCCCTCCGATTCTTCCCATTCCCCTCCTCTCCCCCTATACACAGCAGGATTCCCTGTGTTGCCCTCCTTGTGTTGGCCCTGACTGCAAAACTCTTCTTGGTATTCTACTCCAAGAGGGCTCCTGATTTATCCTTCTTGTGTTTGAAGCCACAGCTGCCAGTGCTGGCTGGTTCCCAACTCTGTGGACCTATGAGTCCCACTGATGGGGTAGAAGACTCTGAGAGCAAAATCTATAGGGGTCCATGGTACAGACACATTCGGTTTTCCCTCCTGGTATCTCTTTACCCTCCTTCTTCCAGCAACACTCCAGATTTCTGCTTAGGCATGCATCCCTCCTTCCAACCTAAGCACCAATGATCTAGGTGGAGCTCCGCCCCTTACACAAGGTACAGAAAACAGAAAGAGAGAAGGGGTCACGTTCTGGTAGTTCCTGTCCAAGTCTCAAGCTTCCTTCTGATTGGAGTAGCAAGTCTTAGAAGTGAGGATATAATGAGAAGCCACTGCCTATGTCCTGCCCCCCCGCCACACACACACACTGTGTGAGATCTGAAAATCAAGCCAGAGGCTGGAGGAGAGTGGGGCAGAATCTCCAGTCTGAGAGAAATGGGTCTCCCTGACCGTCCCAAGTCTCCGAATCAAGCCTTCCATAAAGCCAGCCTGTACCCTGAATTTCTCTGGGATGTGAACCAGCACTTTCTCTAAGTGTCCCTTAAGACAGTTGAAGTTGGGTTTTTTGACAGTGTTTAGCCAGTCAGTTCTTGCAACAGAAATGTCCTTAGAACCATTAGTGTAAAAAAGCTGAGAAAGCCTAGGGAAGAACAGAGCAGACCAAATGCTTGAGGAAAATTCAACAGAAATCATGGCGCATGGTGTTAGAGCATCCAAGCCTCTCTGGGAAAATCCAGCTTAAACCTCCTTTCCGGGACTGCGGTTTCCCCGTGCCTTCATGTGAAAATATGCCTCCTTATTCAGAGGTACTTAAAGACTCCACCTAGGCTAGTTGGGCCCCCCAAAACACCAGGAGAGCACGACTTTTAGCAAAAGTGGTTGTAACAGAACTCGAGGCACAATCCAGTCATTGGCGTGAAACACACGAGGGCCCTAGCCTTAGCCCTGGAGGACACATAGGCTCACCATTGATTTCATCTTAAAAGCCACTGGGTTCCTGGTCCAGGCCTGTGGTGCTCAAAGGGACTGGGTCGGCTGAGCTCACGACTAAACATATTCCCCCACGAGCCTACAAATATCCCTGAGATGCTGCCGAGTGGACTGTGACCAGCAAGCTCACCTCGCAAGGGAATGAGATGTCTATCACTGGAAGCATTTAAAGCAGGGTCTGAGTGGCCATCACCAAGGGGCATTTTGGAGAGAAGTCCTCCCCTGGAAAGTGTGTGTGTGTGTGTGTGTGTGTGTGTGTGTGTGTGTGCAGATAATACACAGCCTGGGAAAGCAAGGAGTATGAAGTCAATTGGATTTTTGTTGACTTTGAGTCATTTTGATGGGACCCTCTCCCCTCCCCCCGCCCCGTCCCACACCCCTCCTCCACTCACAGGCCCCAGGGTTGAGTGATTTCTTAGAGAGGCAGCACTTAGCCCCAGCACCCCTTTCATTTCTCCTCACCTCTGACTGGCAGAGACATTGCTCTAGCCAAAGCTCTAATCTCATCTCAACGGTGGCTGGGGGAACAGAATGGCAGCCGTCTGGGAGAAAATGCAAGTCATCAAGGGCAGGAAAAAGGGGACAGTTGGCTCACTACTGCGTTTTCACCTTTTCTCTACTTACTAAACCACCCTCTTGGCTGCCTTATTGGCAGGTATGGACTCTAAAAGGCTGCCTGTGGTGCCAAGTGAAGACTAGGCACCCCCCACCCCCACCCCATGTCCCTGAGTCAGGCAGCTCCCTTGCTGAGCCAGGCAGCCTGAGGATGGGACTTCCTGGCTGGAGAGCCTGGGAGCCATGGTGCTCCCTGTCAAGGAAAAAGCAAAGAAACACCAGCCATGGGACCGCCTTTACTCCCACACACTTGAAATCCCGCAGAGTCTGATAGGTGTGATGAGGGCCTGCGTTTCCCAGAGAGGTCAAGAGAGAGGGGGAGTTCATGTGGGAGGGGCTGAGGGTCCTTTTTTCTCGCAATCTCCAAAACAAGATGGCGCCTGTTTCAGGCATCTGCTTCGGGGGGCCCCAAATTTCAACTTGAGGTCACTTGGGTCTCTTGTGAGTGGTGAATAGAGGTGAGAAAAGCAGCAGGAGGTTAAGTAGGGAGTGGAGAATTGGGGGCTTAGGCCATTTTCAGTCAAGGACGGAAGATATTCCAAACCTGAGGCACATTTCTGTAAATGAGAAAGTCATCCCCCTCTTGTAGTGAGCAAGGGCGGAGTTCCTCCTCCCCAGACTTCACCCTGGGAGGAGTTTTTAATCATTAGCTTCTGGTTGATAATAAATCACAAACACAGCTTTGTGTTCTCTGAGATAGAAGCAGGGGACTGGTGTGTGTGTGTGTGTGTGTGTGTGTGTGTGTGTGTGTGTGTGGTGGGGGAGACATTGAAAAGAAGATAGATATTCCTTGGAACGCCTATCTGGCTCAGTCAGTTAAGTGTCTGCTTTCAGCCCAGGTCACAATCCTGGGATCCTGGGATCAAGTCCTATATTGGGCTCCCTGCTCAGCAGGAGGCCGGCTTCTCCCTCTGCCTGCAGCTCCACTGCTTGTGCTGTCTCTCTCTCTCCCCCCCATCCCCCCATCAAATAAATAAATAAAATCTTAAAAAAAAGGAAGATAGATATTCCATTAATTCCCCCAAATATATTTTAAAAGTGGTCTCATTAAACCTTATGACTAAAAGGCATTTAATTCACAAACTCTTCTTCAGAGGCTCGAAACTTCCACAATGAACTATGTCAGAGAATCCTCAACCACAGCGTGCAGGTGGGTTGATGGCTCTGCTCGGTCCAGGCATGTCCGCCAGTGTGCCCGATCACCGAGCCTCACACGGAATTCACACCTAAAATCCACACCTGAACTACAACAACAACAACAAAAAGCCAAGGCTGAATGATTACCCTGAATTTTGGAGACAATACAGATAATCAAGTTGGGTACTTCTGGCTCAATAGATGTGGCGTCATTTAGGGACGCTTGGGTGGCTCCGTGGGTTAAGCGTCTGCCTTTGACGCAGGTCATGATCTCAGGGTCCTGGATAGAGCCCCACGTTGGACTCCCCACTCAGACAGGAGTCTGCTTCTCCCTCTGCCTCCCCTTCCCAACCTCCCAGCACATGCTGGCGCTCTCTCTCAATAAATAAATAACGCCCCTGAAAAAAATAAAAAGATGTGTCATTCATCTGCATTCTGTTCTGTGCCTATTTCCAATCTGACGCAGGACTCTACCCAGGAAACAAAACAGATATCCCTAAGTTATAGGACTGACAGTCCTGACTCGATGTAAATAGAGACGAGTCCAAGCACCTCATGATTAGAGCTGTGGCTGATACTTTGGTGGGTTCCCAGGGCCCATTATATTCCCCCGCGCAGAGCTGATGCCCTAATAAATGTTTGTTAAATTGAATGCAGGGATTTCATGAGCTCCAAGCCACTCGTGAGTCACTGGCGTCAGTACAGTTAATTGACAGGCTTGACCCAGGATATAAATGGAACTGGGCCACCTAGGGACAGTAAGGCCACCGTCTTTCCACACCAAGATTTCTCCAAGTATAGCCTGCCACCTACCAGCATCACAATCACTGGGGTGTTTGCTAAAAATTCAGATCCGCCCTTAGGAAAAAAGAAGGGAGGGGTTGGGGCCCCGAAAGGTAGGTGCTAGATTAGAGGACTAGTACCTTCTCTCCCGCCCTTGGCAGGTGCTTTTGAGAAAATGCTACTTCTGTTACAAGCTTGAACCTAAAAAGAGCACATCTCATTGAACCTAAGACACAGTCCATTGCCAAACGCAGGGTTATTTTCTGAGACATCTTGAGAGGGAAAATAAAGCTGCCAACCACACTCTTGTCCTTCCATTATCCATATGAGACATTCTTACTTTGGGCGGGGGATTTTAAAATTGCTGAAATGTGGAACCTGCCCCCCTGTACTCCCCAAAGTTTAGTAACCCCTTAACTGTCTCCCAGGATGTGTGGAAGGGTTGGGCACGCACGGGAGATGTCTGGGCTATCTCTACTATACGTAAATAGGGCCATTCGATCTTTATTTTCCATTAATTTGTTGTGATCTGGGGAGTTGTTTTTCTAAGGAACTGTGATGAACTAACGTCAGGATACCCAATGCCAGACAAAGGTGTTGGATTTACTTCTTTAAAAAGAGAGAGGGAGAGAGAAATTGGAGAGAGGCCAGAGGAAAGCGTGATTAAATGATGAGCACATAGCTCCCAAGGAAATCTTAAAGAAAATCCCCTAACTAGAAGGCTTCCAGGTTTAGGAAGAGTCTAGAAATGCACCAAGGAATGCAGCTTGAGGAAGAGAGCTAAGCAGATGTACCGCTCTAACTTTGTCCCCAGAAGACAAGGGGGGCACAGTGCTCTGGAAAACCTCAAATGTCCCCTCACCCCATCACCAGGAGGCTCGCCCCTAACACCTGCCGGACTGAGCCGAGCATACAAATGGAGGTCCACGCGCCATATGGCTGAGTGTTTGAAAGTTATATACCAAGCTAACAAATGTTTACATTGAAAAGCTTCTTTCCTCCTATCTTGACAAACCGTCTTAACAACTTGGAAGGCCAGCTGTGAATTCCGAATTTAGGGCTCATTAGAGTGCCACAGTGGAATTTGGGGGTGCAGAGAGAGCTGGCATTTAGCCACCCTGCCACCCTGCTTTTCCCACCCGCAGTGTGGGTACGTGGATGTGGGTGCTTCGGCTGCCTCACCAAGCTTCTTCTACGGACCTCCTCATTTCCACCTACTGAACAGGCACACCTGCCCGGCCCTCCAGCCTAGAGCAACACATACAGGCCTGGCCGGGCAGTCAACCCTCAGGGGGTGGGGGAGGGTGCCCTGGAAGCAGGCTCTGGGACTTTTGAGCAGGGAATTCAGGAGTCCACGAATCCAGAGTGTTCTGGGAGGACAAGTCCTGAGTGGGCACATCCACTGGCCCTTCAGAATCTTGCCTGAGGGAGAGGGGAGGAGCCAGAAGAGAGAATTTCAGAAACAGTGTTTCTCAAACTTTAATGCACACCAGAATCACCTGCGGGGTTAGCGAAAATGCAGAGAGCTCTATGCAGGGTTCGATCCCAGGACCCTGAGATGATGACTCAAGCTGAAGGCAGATGCTTAACCGACTGGGCCACCCAGGAGTCCCCAAACGTTCTCACTTCTAACAAGCGCCAGGTGATGCTGATGTTGCTGGTCCATAGACCACACTTAGAGCAGGAAGAGTCTAAAGGACTAGGACCCAGGGCAGGCATCCCTCTGGCGCTGGTCTAAAGGGAGATGGTACTTCCCATAAGTGTGGGACCAGGAGATGTTTAGTGAACGCTTGCTGTTATGTGGGTTGCTTGATAGAAGATCAGGGGAGTAAGGAGTGTGGAAGGGTGGAAAGAGGGAGGAGGAGCAGGAAGGAAAAAGAAGTTCTTTCCCCTCGACTTAGACATCATTTGCCTTAGTACAGCAGTCTGTGTTAACTGTGATTTGTTTGGTACTATCAGCCTTTTCCACACCAATTTTTCCCCTCTTTTCCCTCTATGTTTGCACTCTGGTTTTTCTAAGTCCTTCAAGGACGGTGACCAAGCATTTCAGGTCTTTTCTCTGCACTAATTCACTTTCAGCAAAGCCTACCCTGAAACCCAGGTATCTTGGCTCACAGTCCTGGATCCTCCCCGCATCGCCACCGTGTCTGCTAAATAGAAGAAATGTTAATTTGGAGAGACTGTGAATCTTCTGGAAATTTCCGTATCACTGAAGATTCAGAAAGTCAGTTTGCATTCCCTCTGTACCCTTTAGTTATTAAATCATAAACTTTAATTTAAGGCATCTTAAAGGGCCCAAAGGAATTTTAATTTGACGTGAATGACTTTCAAATCTGAATAATAATCAGATCATATAAAACTGTACAATCTCTATTACTCTTAAATAATAGACCAAGTTTAAAAATAATCAACAGCCAATGTAAGACTCCTGTATAATTCAATCGAACCCTTATTTTCTGGGCTAATGAAAGAGGCAGTGAGGGAAGTAATTCCACATCATTTGTGTGTGACTTTGCTTAAGATGGGCACTCCTACCTTCTGTGTTCCTTAAAGAGTCTGTTTCAATTAACGACATTCTTTAAGGAAAGGACAGCTGTGGCAGGAAAACCCAGACAACACCTGGGAGGTATTAGTGTATGAACTTTAGCACTGAAATCCAAACCAAGAGGTAAGCATTCACAAAGCTCATCAGAAGGCAACCCCCCCAACCTCTGTCAAAATGAATAATTTGCTATATAGACACATCGGAAGGTATTACCCAAGACCTACTTTGAGAACAAACATGGGGTGACCACCCAGTGATGAGAGTTTAGGGCACTTGCAGGAGAGGAAGAGCTATCCCCTATGCAAAGATCTTTGTTCCACTGTCCTCAGGGTGGTAGCAGAGAACACAGGGACATCATTGCCGCCTCGTACGTTGGCATAGGTCATCAGAACAAAGTGCCTCTCACACTCAAAACACCCCAGAGCACCAGATGCAGGGAGCCATATTGGATCCAGAGAGTGAATGAGGTCAGCCTACATTGAGTTGAGTCACACAGGAAGGGGCACTCCATGGCTTGGGCTCACAGCTTGGAAGAAGAGTGCTTCTCAAATGGGAGTGGGCATCACAATCGCCTGTCAGGTTTGGGAAAACTTCAGATAGCCCCACTCCCAGAGTTTCTGATTCAACAAGCATGGAGTGAGGCCTGAGAATCTGAATTTCTCATAAGTTTCAGGTGATCCCACCACAGCTGCTCTGGAGTCCACACGATGTTGAGAACCATGAGACCATGAAACTCTGACTATACCTGGTAGCATTTCCTTCTTTATCTTGACTGGCAAAATTGGATAGCTGCCCACCAGCCCTCTGCTTCTTACTAGGATCCTGACAGGCATCCCAAATTCTACCATTAGCAATCTGCTCCTTTGGACTGGAGAGTTGTCTCCCATTAAAGAAGTCACCGGAAAAGCACCTGGAAAAGTCCGTACTTGCCAAGCACTGCTTTAGTGCAACACTTCTCAAACTGGAGCTGCTGAAAGGGCCTGAAAATCACTGGAAATGCTGATTCCTGGGGCCTTACCCTCAAGGGTTCTGGCATAACTCATTATGGCAAAGACCAGGACTTGACTTTTTGTAGTTCCCCAGTGGAATGGTAACTGATGTCAGTTCGAAATGCACTGCCTGAGCAGGAATTAAACCAGGTGACACAGTGATCAGAAACCAGGTGTGGGGACCTGGGTGCCACGATTGGCATGTAGTGAAAGGAAGAAGCATCAGAAACAATGTTGACTGCCTCCAGTTCCCCTCAGGCCCAACCTTTGGTCCAGGCAGGTGTAGAGTTGAAGAAACTATGTCCTCAACTTGGACACCCACCTTGACAGAACACTGAGCATGACTGGTGGCGGGAAGTTGACTTCGTTGTGCTGTCCTTACAAGGGCAGGTGCTACCAGGGCTGAAACACATCTGGACACCCACCTGGCATCTCAGGTATTCTAGAAGAGGCCTAGGGAAAGCAGATCTTGCTCTCTCTGTCAGTCGAGTAAACGGTATCTTTAGGCTAAGTACCAGCTTAGCTACAAGAACAGTAACAACATGGGCTTTCCTTTCCCATCCTTAGTGGGGAAGAGGGTCAGGGGAGATTGAACAAGAACTATGCATGGAAAAGTGAGCAGTGCAGGTAGAATATGAAAAATGCCTTTAGGCTGTCTCTGAGTTACATGTCACACAGTCACCCCCCTCTCATGTCTTGAGTATGTTATCACCTGGCTCACTTGCCTCTCTACCACTGCCATGAGCAATATTCTTGGTGATTTCAATATCCAACATAGATAGTCCTTCCAACTCTAGCTTCTCAGATCTTTAACCTTTTCTCCTCTCCCAGTTGTGTCTCTCTCCTATGCCAGATGCCTAGACCTGTCACACCCTAGATGTAATCATTACCAATAGCTGTGTTCCTAACATAATCCCAATGTTAAGTGTCCCACTCTCCATCTCGCACCTCCCAATCTCCCACATCACCCTCTCTAATCCCTCCACTCCAGCAATTTTTGGATCTCGCTGGGAGTTATCCACTGATCCTGGTAGCTCTTCATTCCCATCAATATTCTGTAGCCTCATGTCCCTCCTCACCTGCTTTGATCCTATCCTAACTCCCACTCCGTTTCTCTCCACTTCAGCCATCCCAGTCCCTTCCCCATCTGTCCTGCCTTTGCACCCCAAGGCTAGCTAAATCCACCTCCCCACTTCCCTGGCACCCGCACACAAGGAGCTGCTCTTACCTTCCATTCATGACCATAAATTCCAAGTAGGTCTGGAAGGCTGCTGGCATCCTTTGACATTTTCCTACTCAGTCTATGCTACCCTCTGCAGCAATGAGGTCACTCTTTCTCATCTCTCCTCAAACCTGCAAAACTCCCCTTTATGTTTTCACTCTTGGCTTGATGGTCTTGCCTATTTTGTGGTGAAAATAGAAGTAATCAGAAGTCCACTTCCAGAACCTGTACCCAATTTCCCAGCCTCCCTGCAACTGTGATCAGATCCTCAAACTTCTCTCCCGTCATGGTAGACAAGCTGTCCATGCTCCTGCCTAAAGCCAAAATGAAATGTATGTGCACTGGATGCCCCAGCTCCAGCTTGCTCAAGACTTGCCTCCTGCCCCCTCCTGCATCATGAATTTAGCCACCCAGCTAGAGCACCCCCATCTACACACAAGCCTCCTTGGATGTCAGGAATCTAAACAGAACCCAGAAGCGCTCCTTTGACCCTATATCCTTTTCCAGGCACTGCCTCATTTCTACACTCCCCACCTACAGCAAAACTCATGTTCTTTCCACTTGTTCTCTGTACCTCTTCCCTTTTCTCTGTCTCTCTGTCTCTCTGTCTCTCTTTCTCTTTCTCTCTCTCCCTATTGAGCTTGTTCTAGCAAGGCTTTCATCCTCAGCATCCCACTGAAACTGCTCTTTTTCAGAGTCACTAGTGATGCCCGCAAGTAAGTCCAAGACAAATTCTTGGACCTTAGCCTAACTTGACCTATCAGCACTCTTCTTCTGGAAACAGTTTCTTCTCTGAGTCTTGGAGATACTACACCTTCTTGGATCTCTTCCTATCTTTCTTGATGCTCTTTCTGTCTCTTTTGCTGGTTACAATTCATCTTCCTGACCTCTAAATGTTGGAGTAAACTGGCATTCAATGCTTGAACTTCCTCTTTTCTCTGTCTACACTAACTCCCTAGGTGCTCTCATCTTGAATCTCAGGACCTTAAGCATCATCTACTTGCTGACCACTCCCAAATTTAAATCTCTAGCCTTGACAACTTCCGGAACTCCAGGCTTGGATGTCCCATTGTTTTCTCAACATCTCTACTTGAATGTTGATTAGGCTTCTCAGACTTAACCTACCTTAAACCAGAATCTCCCTTCCCCTCACCCAAACTTGCTCCCCCTGAGGTCTTCCCCAAGGCGGTAAGTAACATCATTCCAATAGCTCAGGACAAAATTCTTGGTGTCAACCCCACATCTTCCCCTTTATCTTATATATACATTTAATCCATCTGTAAATCCTGTTAGTTATACCTGCAAAATATATCCAGAATCCAACCACTCCTCAACAGAAATCACCACTACCATAAGAAATCCATCTGCCATCATTTTTCTTAGTTGTCTGGCTGCAAAAGGCTCCTGGTTGTTCTCCCTATTTCCACCATTGACCCTTACAGTCTCATCTCAGCATAAAGCCAGAGTTGTCTTTTTAAAGACATAATTCAGATCGTTTCATTCCTCTGCTCAAAATCCTCCAGTGGTCTCTTAGCTCATTTAGAATGAAACCCACAGTCCTCTATGCAGCCTACATGATCCTACATGGCCTTCCCTACTACCTCTAGGCCCTCATCTTTTGTACACTTAGCTCCAGCTACAGTGAACTCCTTGCCATTTCTAGAATATTCCATATTTAGGCTTACTGTTTCCCCAGGCCCAAATTCTCTTCCCCTAAATAGTCATATGGCTCATTCCCTTGTTGGGTTCAGATGTCTGCTCAGAGGTCCCCACATCATAGAACTCTCTCTTAACCTTATCTGCAATAGGATTCCTGTCTCCTCATCCCTCTATTTGATTTATCTTGCTTCATATAATCTGACATTATATGCTGTTATTACTTTGGTTCCCTCAAAAGCAGAGCCTAAGACAAGGGCTCCAGCACAAGTAGTTTTGGGAAGCAATTGCATGAAGTAGGAGTGAGATGACAGGGACAGCAAGACATGGAAGAGAAGGAAAGGTCAATGTAAAAGTGCTTTATCAAGGTTGTCACTCAGACCACTGTGAGCTGGGGTCATTTGTGTTCAGTTTCACTGGGACCCCCTGAGAAGTGCACAGAGTGCCTCCCAGAACTTTTGGCCCAAAGCACTGAGTTTACCCCTGATCGTTAACTCCCCCACACAGCCAGGGGACTTGTTTGAGGGCTGAACAATCCCAAGGTATTGGAGAAACTCCAGAGAAGAAAAGAAGAAAGTAAAAAAAGAAAGAAAGAGAGAGAGAGAGAGAAAGAAAGAAAAGAAAAGAAAACGTGAAGTGCACATTTGAGAAGAGAGGCTGTGACATGGGAGGAATGTGAGTTTACAGGGAACTGTCCCCTGGAGCAGCAGGTGAAATCAGAGGAGGGCTGACGGAAAATGTTGTAGGCACCATCTTTTAAATGTGTTCATTAATATCTGCTGCCCCACTAGGATATGAGCTGAGGCTTTTGTGGTTTTTTTTTTTTGTTTTCTTTTGCTATGTTTCAAATTTTTATTTATTTATTTGAGAGAGAGAGAGAGAGAGAGAGCACAAGTGGGGCAGGGACACAGGGAGAGAGAAGCAGGCTCCCCACCAAGCAAAGAGCCCAACACAGGGCTTGATCCCAGGACCCTGAGATCAGGACCTAAGCCAAAGACAGATGCTTAAGCAACTGGGCCACCCAGGCACCCCTGAGCTTTCGTTGTTTTTTAAAGTCAAGTTTTTAAAGGTACGATTTAATAATATCTAGCCTTTTCAAGGGTAGAATTCAATGAATTTGACAAATGTATTCAATAAGAGAGCCACCACTACAATGAAGACATAAAACATTCCAATACCCCCCAAATTCTCTTTGTGCCCCTTTGCAGTCAGAACCCTACAGATGCTGGTAGCCACAGATCTGCTTTCTGTGCCTAGAATATGCCTCTTCCAGGATGGGATGATATGCTGTAAATGACATCATACAGGATGTAGCCTTTCATGGTCACCTCCTTTCTCTTAGCATCAGACCTCCTGAGATTCACCCATATGGTTGCATGTATCAGTAGTTTGTTCCAGTTTATTGCTGAGTAGCACTCCTCATATGGAGTCCTCGTTGATCTGTTCTCCAATTGTGATGGACCTTTGGGTCATTTTTTTTCCATTATGGATAAAGCCACAGTGATCATTTGCATACTGGTCTTTGTGTGGATGTACCCTTTCATTTCTTTTGGATAAATGTGTAATGTGTTTCATTTTGTTGGCTTACATCCCTAGCACTTAGTTCATTGCTCAGCATGTAGTAAGAGCTCAATAAATATTCGTTGAATGAATGAACATAAAAGCAGCCTATTCAAAGCCATGAAGACCAGTCTTCATGCCCAGAAAGACTCAAATAAAAGCTGAGAATTAGACCACCTATATGCTACATAGATATTTATTTAAAAAAAATCTTATCTTATTGCCTTCTGGGACAGCAACTATTTCCATTATTGAATTCATGGACCAGCACTCATCTATCTCATCAGCTAATCCCCAGACCTCAGCAGGCTCATACTGACTGAGTAGAGGTATAGGGGTTTTTAATGCACTGCCCCGTACACCACCCGTGCTTTGGTTTGCTTGTTTGATTTAAATTCTAATTCATCTCTCCAACACTTAATTTCCTCCAGTCCCTAGGCCTATGGACTCACGCTGACTTCCATGGCCACACTATCAACAGACACAGGAATGACACTATTAAAACAAATTCATATCCTCCTTCCTCCTCCTGGCCAGTACAATTTCTCACTGGCTAATGGAATCCCATGGGTAGCCAACCTATTCTAGGAGTTTCTGAACGTTTAAGCGATGTGCCTCATCCTTGGGTGCTTTGTTCATGACACGTTTTCTTACAGATATTGTTATGTGAGTTCCCCACAGCCAAGTCAGTGGTACTAATGGATTTATATCGCAAATAATAGCAAAGGTTTCACTCAGTCCTGCCCTTATCTATAGTAGTTCTAGGAGGTGCCAGGGTGTCTCACATGTGCTCCTGGACAGCTTTGCTCAGATATCTCAGTGTCTATCCACTACTCCTTAGCGGGAGCCATATTGTTTTTCTATTACCTCCCACTGAGCATCCCTGTTAAACCCTGAAAACCTGAGATGCTGGCAGAGCCCAGCTGTCCTGACCAATCGATAGAAAATGCACTCAGATTTTTGAAGTATCCTCTACTAGTCAGATCCCATAACAATGTGGTTTGTGTGCTGCTGGGCTCCCAAATTGAGTATCACAACTCTGTTAGTTTTTCCTTATAGCCCTTTTGCAAAGCAGTCACTCAGGAAGCAATTATTGAGTATCTTTGATGTACTAGGCATATTCCAGGGTCTGGGACAGAGAAATAAAAAGACTGGGAACTTCCAATGTCAGGTACCTTTTATCCATTCAGCTTCATTGCTGATCCCAGCCATGGCTACAGTGAACAGTTCCACATAGGTTTCAACCCATTTTACCTGCCTGGGCACAGGTTAGAATTTGCCAATAAGAAAAACCAAAGTGAGATTGGAAAGGAAGAAATGAGAAAAGGCTATTACTTACAGGAATTTATAGGAGCCAGGTATGATACAATTCCCCAGAAAACCTTTAAGAACCAGCCATTACAGTGCTTTGCTCCAGGCTGAGATCAACAGTGTTTCCTTGACCTTGTAGCCTCAGTCTTCCTGATCTTCATTCCCTTACATCTACTTATATTTGTGCAAGTTCTGATTCCTATATTAAACCTTTTTATTACTACAATATTTGGAAGATGTCTGTCTTCCAAAATAAAGTACCTGCACCAAACACTTGTCTCAGGCTTTGCCTTTGAAAGGGAAGCAAACTAAGACAAACCCTGTCCTTAAGAGGGAAGAGACAATAAACTAGCAACCAAATAAGATCATGTCAGCCTGGGATAAGGGCTAGGAATAAAATAGGAAGGGGGATGTGAGAGAGTTTTATGAGGCATGAGAAGTGTATCCACTTTAGACAGGGGAGGTCAGAAAAGGATGATTTAAGGAGGTGAATTAAATTGAGAGCGAGAGGATGACAAGATGTCTTCCAGGGAACAGTATTGAGGACAGAGGAACAGCAGATATAAAGGCAGTAGGGTAAGACTGGACCTGGCTCAGGATGAGAAATAAGGCCATGTGGCTGAAATAAACAAAGGGAAGAGAATTACAAAACGAGATGGGAGAAGCAGGCAGAAGCTGCTTGGGTAGGATCCTGTAGGCTCTCAGGAGAGTTTTATTTACCACTCTGCAGGGTGGAAAGCCATGGAAGGTTTTCAAGCAGAGGAGGGCATGATCTGATACATGATTTGAAAATAGTTGTCTGGCTGCTATATGGCAAATGAAATAATAGGGCAGGGGGGAGGGTGGTGGTAAGAAAGAATGACAGCTCATGTCTTACCAAGACCCAGACCCGAGTTTACAGGTACACAGGAGTCTGCTTTGAGTGCCACAGACCACAGGACAGATACTCACTATCACACCTTCTTCTAAAGTGCAGAGCTCTCTTACTGGGAGCTCCTTAGGCCTGGCTCATCCTTCTCTTAGGGACTCTCAAGAGTCTCCTTAGTCCCTCATACACAACCACTTCCAAAGGGCTTACATCTGCAGCCCACCGGACACTCCCAGGGCATCTGAGGGCCAGCGCAGTTGCCATTGACACCCCACTAGTGTCTCAGGAGGACTCAATTCAGAGGCACCCATGGGAGTTAAAATTGGTCTGGCCTAGTTAAAAGAAATTAGAAAAGCAGGCACCTACATTCAACGTAGCTGTACTTTCTCAGACGCTCCAACCATTTTGGCAAAAGGAGATGTGCGAAAATGGTCTTGAGATTGTTAATGGTACAGAATCACAGAAAATATGATGGGACGGAAACATCTCCAGTGATAGACTCAAAATGGAGTTTTCTATTCTGGGTCGAGAAACAAAATGAGGAGGGGCTGCCTTTCAGGAGACAGCCCCTATTTCCATAATTACGGGCAATTGTACAAGTTACTTAGGAAACATGCGAGTCATAAGGCTGGACTGTTTTTAGACCAAGCCATAATTTAGATGTGGGAAGTGGTTTCACATCTTTGTACCACCACCACAACATACGCTGTGTTTCAATCTATCAGGAGCTCAAATTTGATCAGCTTTTTTTTTCTTTTTTTAAGAAATGTGCAGCAAATTGCTTTTCCTAATTAAGGTAGATGAAGACATAAGCACGCATACTACTTACCACTCTGGGATAAAATTGACTTTCAAATGATATTTAATGGACCAGCCTGATGGTAATGTTCTGCAGTTCCAGGCAGGAGGCCTGGATTTGATTCTCTTACTGCAGGAAAAAAGAGAGGAATGAGTGTGTGTGTGTGTGTGTGTGTGTGTGTTTACAGTGGTAGCAAGTAGAGGGCAAAGAGTGAGGATACTTTCTCAAGAAATTTTTCATCCTTCTGAAAAAAAATTAATCTGGTGTCATCCCAAAGGATGGCAAAGAGGAGAAAGTCAAGTGAAATGGTTGGAGCGGATATGAATAAGGACTAGAAGAGATGTTATTGTGAGCATTTAAAACCTTTATGCAAAAATTGTCTTCATTTTTCACTAAAATTAAAAAAAAACTAGGACTGACCTCTCTTATAAAGAGAAGCTTGATATAATAATAGCAATAATAATGATGATGATAGTTACATTGTTCACATATCAGAAACCACGCTAGAAATTTTACACAGCTTATTGCACTGAGCCCTCATGCAAGCCACATGAATTGCGGATAGCTGATTTCTTCACTTAATGTAGGAGCGGATTGTTGCTTGCAGGGGTGAAGGTGTTTGCCCAAGATCAGTAGCAGAACCAGAGTTCAAGCGCTTGCCCACTACCCCACAGGAACTCACTCAGGCCCTCCAACCCATGCCAATGCTGCACTCGGCAGTGACTTCAGTGTACTTCTGCATACCTGGATTTCAGCTGGCGTCCTCTGTTCCTTGGGGGTCTAGGCCAACTCAAGCTCCATGTGCAGCTAAAGTCCAAAGTCCTCTCCAGAACTTCCCCCGGGGGCCCAAGGCCTCCAAGTTTTGCCCTGCTGGTGAGCACGGACAGAAAAATGTTACTTCTTTACTTTCACAACCTTCTAGCTAACATTCAGCATTTGCATCTGTTATGAATCGGGTACCTGAGTCCATTGCCAACAAGCAAAATTCTACCAGTTATTACTTCTGCCAACTAGCCCTTGCTAGCAATGCATTCATTAAGAAAAACATATATTGCTGTTTGGCACATTTGGTCCTCAAACATTTAATGACAAAATTCCAAAGAAATTGGCTTTCTTTGAGAGTCTATGTAGAGTTAATCCTTGAACAACCCAGGTTTGAACTGTACGGGCCCACTTATCCGCAGATTTTTTTTTTTAAAACAAAATAAAGTGCAGGACTGGAAATGTATTTTCTCTTCTAACATTTCTCTTCTCTAGCTTACTTTTTTGTAAGAATTCAGATATATAATACATATAAAATACAAGACAGGTGTTCCTCGATTGCTTATGCTATCAAAGGAGTGTCTGGACAACAGTAGACTCTTAGTAGTTAAGTTTTTGGAGAGTCAAAAGTTGTATATGGATTTTCAACTGCCTGGGGAGTCGGTGTCCCAACCCCTACATTGTTTAAGGGTCAAGTGTATTTTATTTCTGGCATTTAACAGCATGGTTCTAAGAAGGGGTCCATAGATTTTACTAGACTGCCAGTGGGATGCATGGCACAAAAATGATGAAAAAGCCCGAGTTTAAAATGGAGGATTTTATGTGAATTTTACTACAATAAAAGAAAAACAAGAAGCTGCAAGAGCAGCTCTGGTTCAGGTTCAGTGAGGCCCACCCTCCTAAGAAGGCCACTGTGGTTATCAATAAACACTTTTTTTTTGGTCCTGTAACTCGAGTTTGGAAATTTCCATGCCATTCTTCCAGAGGAATAGGAAGCAGGTTGAGTTCACTCACACAGAGTGGCTTTGTGTGCTCCAGGCTGTTCACAGCACTAGAGAGGTGAGCTGAGGGGAGGGAATCTGGCAAGACCCCTGTCTTCTTTCGGCTAATGAACACTCAACAAAGATCTGTCTTTGGGGGTGTTAAAGACTGAATGTTTGTGTCTCACCCAGTCCACATGTTGAAGCCCAAATCCCTAACACGATGGTATTTGGAGGTGGGGCCTTTGGGAGATCATTAGGTCTAGAGGAAGCTGTGGGGGTGGAGCCTTCATGGTGACATCAGTGCCCTTAGAGGAAGAGGAAGAGACCAGAGCCCTTTCTCCACCATATGAAAATGAAACAAGACAACCATCGGCAAGCCAGGAAGCGGGCCCCCAGTGGGATGAGAACAGGCCAGCACCTTGACCTTGGACTTCCCAGCCTCCAGAACTGTGAGAAAGAAATTTCTGCTGTTTAATCCCCCTGGTGCACTCTACTTTGTTATAACAGCCCGAGCAGACTAAGACGGGGGCTCACTTTCTCCCTGACCATTATCCCAATGTGAGGGTTACTGTCCACAAACCACGCAGATCAGAGCCAAACCCTGTGGTCTCCTGCATCCCTGGACAGCGCCTCCTCTGCCTTCTGATGCCACCTTATTCATTTGAAAGCTTGCCCAGTTTTATATTTTAATGTACCTTTGTTTTGTCGCTCTCGTGTCCTTGCTCAGAGACTGTAAATCCTTCTCATTGAGGATCTAGGCCTAATTAGGGAAAAAAATCCATAATAGATTAAAATTTTAAATATACTGATTATTTCTGAACAAGTCTTCAGAAAGTAATTGCTTACCATCTGTCTTCTGTTGACCAGCATTAAATGGTAACTAACAATAATCACGGCTGCAGAGTAGACACTGTGGTCTCGCGTCCCCGAGTGAGAGCCCACTCCACCCCTGAGCTCAGCTGGCCTTAGGACAGCCACCCTCCAAGGACTGAAAGGAGTGAATGGGAAGGGAAGAAACGTCACTTGGAATAATGACATGCTAAGGCTGGGCACTAAGGCTGTCACCAGATCTTACTGGATTTTGTTATAATTGTTCAGTTTGCCTTTTTTTTTTTTAATTCCCTTTTCAAATGTTTGTTTGTTTCAAATAAAGCACCATACGAAATGTTGGCACAAGGCAGCAATCCTTGTCAATGACTGTCTTTGTGGGCCTGGGAATGGAGAAAACAGCGGTGCCCGGGTAGGGAATCATATAAATTTTCCTTTGAGGGAAGGATACTTATGTGAACAGAACCAATCATCTCTAAAGGCCCTCTCCCAGGGGCAGCACCAAAGGAGACCTCAAGAGATTGCGATGCACAACCGTAGTGAGGAGATGTGATTTGTGGATCCACACGTTATAAAAGCTACTTCTGTTGATTTTCTGTAAATGTCATGTGAAATAAATTGCTGTATAGCTTGAAGATTGTTTTGCAAGTAAAAAATGTTTAGGATGGCATTTTCCTTTAGAGGAATGAATTTATACTGAACTAAAAGCCTTGAACAGCTTTTTTTTTTTTTTACTTGTTTATTTTTTTTTCCACGCAGCAAATGCAGTTTTGCAGGCCACTGTGATACCCACTGTACGTGTTTTTGCTGTCCATGTTGGAACATGATGGGAATTACGAAGTTTGTGGCCCAGGAGCAAAGGAGTTGCTAACATGTTACAATGTAGCCAACATTTCTTAAATTTTAGTAGACATGGGCCTTTTTCTTTGGTTTCTAGCTCCAAGTCCTATCCCCAAAGCCTGTTCCTTACTTCTCCGGTAATTTGTGGCCATTTTCAATAACTTCCCAAATCAACATGCATCCATTTGGACTCCCATGACCAGATCATTGTGGAGGCGCCAATAATAAATTTGATGTCACAACCTTGCACAGCTCTGCTTCCCAGGCTCCTCAGCGGGGAGGGCCAACCAGACTTTGCTTAGTTCTGGCTGCTGGGAAAAACTAGACTCTGAGAACGGACGGACCGTTCGGGCAGTTTGCTTGGAAAGGGGATCCCAGGAAGCACAACTGAGAGGGTGCGGAAAAGGAGAGAAGACAGGAAAAGGAGGCTTTCATGACTGGGCTTCTGTCGTGGGCAGCTAGAGCGCGATCCTGCCTGCTGAGGACCCTCTGAGGAATGTTGGAGAACAGGCCTCAGAATCGTTCCACCTCAGGGCAAGGAAGCTGGGTACTTAAACACCAACCCCATTTTTTAGTGGTTCAGGGTTTTTCCTGGGGCTCTCCTGCCAAGAAGTGAATGAGCTCTGGGTAGTGGGGGTAGGAGGGGTGACTGAAAACCCTGGGGCATAGAAACCAAGGAAGGCCAGCACTCAAGACAGAAACCTGGGGATGTGCCCAGGAACTCAGGGGCAAGCCAGCTCGGAGGTTGGCCAAGGGAACATGGGGCAGGACATTGACAGCATTTATTACAAGAACCACTGTTTATCGAGTACTTACTATGTTCTACACACTGCTCCTTTATGTATATGTATTAACTAATTTAATACAGTGAGGGCTTCAGTACCACATCTCCAACTGCCTTTGACTTTGTCACTTACATCGCCCAATAGTTTCCTTGAAGCCAGTTCTGTGTCGCTGGCTTTATCAGACCACAGGGAAAACAAGTACTCAAGTAAAAACAGCCCAAATTGCTTTCCCAAAGCCTAACTGAAGTCATTTCTCTTGAGTAGGGAGGAAGGCACAGTGGTCAGAGCATTTTTTTGAAACATAACTTTGCAACTTTTGATGGGTTCCTAACCTGTCTCTCCAGCTCACCACGTTTCCATTCTCTCTCTGCTTTGGTTTCCCTTGGAAGGAAAATACAAAAGTCTTTTCTTTTTTCTTTCTTTCTTTTTTTTTTTTAAGATTTAATTAATTTATTTGACAGAGAGAGAGAGAGATCACCAGACAGAGAGGCAGCCAGAGAGAGGGGGGGGAAAGCAGGCTCCCTGCTGAGTAGAGAGCCCAACATGGGGCTCCATCCCAGGACTCTGAGACCATGACCTGAGCCGGAGGCAGAGGCTTAACCCACTGAGCCACCCAGGTGCCCCACAAAAGTCTTTTCTAAAAACAGGCTTCTCCGGAGGACGTATTCCTGCTTTTCCAGAGACGGTGAAACGGGCCTTCTGCACAGCACCGTCATTGTTATGTAACATTTTATCAGGGACTTTCTATCAATAGTTTTTGGTGCTTTCTATCAATAGTTTCCCATCTCGCATTTCAGTAGCGTTGACAGGAAAGCCAATCCAAATCTTTCCGGAATTTGTGTTTGTGTTCTATCATCATTCATGCCACTCTCCAAAGTGACAGCCCCAATGGCACACTGGTATTTATCATTGCCTCTGCTGGGTACAGTGCCGAAGCTGAAATTGGGTAGAACTTTCTAGGCAGCAGTAAATCCCAATCGTAGATCAATATGTATAGAGCCAGGCATCTCTTATCAACTCTTCTGGGTGTATTTACGAGTATATGAAAGCCCTGAGCCTCACGGTCAGTTAGGAATGAAGTTTTACTGATGATACCCGCTAACAGTGATGGGCTAGACAAAAAGTCAGAGAAAAACTTTTTTCCAACGCCCCTCTCTCCAGTTCTGTTGGTGAAGGGAATCCTTTGTGGGCAAGACAGAATGTTCTAATGTTGTTTGGTCGGGTTATGTTTCCATGTTAGTTACTCTGGTTTTATGCTGGTCTGATAGAGCCCCAACACATCGTGCAATAGTGTTTCTCCCAAAGCTAATATGGAAAACGGATGGAGCCATCAATCTATATTAATTGCTGTCACATACCGTTCCTTCTGGTAGTAAGACAACAGGCTACCAATTTTAAAATTCAAGAGGGAAACTGGAAAAATCAGGAAGCATAAGCCATTTTCAAATAGTATTAGTCAGTGACCATTTGTGGCTGGTACCCCTGAGCATGGACTTGACCTTGGGCTGGACGTGACTACTTTGAAGTGTAATGACCAGGTTGAGGTCAGTGAACCACCCATTCAGGCAGTCTTGACCAAAGCACACCAGACAGGTATGAGCAGAGCAGTCTATGCTCCTGGCTACCTGTGCAGTCAGTGCAAAGCCTTGTTCATTTGGGATTCTTCCAGAAATTAAGACATCAGCACCTTTAGCTCATGTTCAGATGTTCCAGTTCCACCAACAGCAGCAAGCCTGCAGAGGAGCTGCAGAGAGGAGGCGCTTCCCTCAGCTGTGTAGTTGGAGCACTTTTTTTGGCCGAGCTTTCCCAACTGCGTCGTTCGGGGAGAATGCAATGAAACTCTCAAAACAGAACCTCTTGGTTCATGCAAATTAGATCCGCACAAAGCCCAAAGAGAACAGCCCAGGGAATGGCCGCATCATTGTGTCTCCCTGGAATAAGACTGGAATAATCCACACACAGGCAGGCTGCCCCACCCGTTGGGTCTGCAAAGTTCATGGAAGGAGGCACCCCAGGTTTTGCCTCTGCTGGTTTGGGGGCTCTGCTCCAACTTCCCATCCCCCTGAGACCACTGCAGTTTCTAATCAGAGCTCACATTCTGCTGGCAAGATTGGAAGGAGTGTAGTGTAAAAAGAAAGGGCCACTGGGACAGAGGGGAACTTTCAAAATGTCGCAGAGGGGCACGCTAGGACCATCCCAGTGGCTCCGAGCCGCACATCTGGGCCATACTCTCCTCTGCACTCCCAAGCCACGGATGGCCAGCCATCGGTTGCTGAGGGCTTTTGTTTTTCTTAGGAGATTTTCTTTTTTAGAAAGATTTCGGTTGTACAGAAAAAATTGTGGTTATTGAGTCACAGAGAGTACACAGAATTTCCATATATCCCATACCAATTCCCCTATTAACATCTTGCGTCAGTGCGGTAGGCATATGTGGCTACACTTAATGAACCAGTATTGATCCACTGTTATTAACCAGAAGCTCTGCTTTATTTTATTTCCTTGGTTTTTACCTAAGATCCCCCTTCTGTCCCAAGATCCTACCCAGGGTACCACATGCCATTTGTAGTTCTCATGACTTCTTAGGCTCCTCCTCCATGGCAGTGACTCTGGCTTTCCTGGTTTCTAATGACCTTGACAATTTTGAAAAGTACTGGCCACATGTTTTTGTAGAATGTCCCTCAAAAGGAATCTTTCTGGTGTTTTTTTCATGATTACACTGGGGGTATGGGTTTCAGGGAGGAGGACCACAAAGGTGAAGTATCCAGGGTACAGGTATACTGTCAGCACGACTTCTTGCTGTTGATGTTGACCTTGATCATCTGTACTGTAAATCTCCTCTTGTTCCTCCTTTCCATCACTCCACTCTTTGGAAGGACACAACTGTGTGCAGCCCCCGCTTAAGGTGTGGGAATTATGTACCATATCCTTTGGTTCGAGGGTCTGCAGGAAATAGTTGGAATTCTCCTACAGTGGAGACTTGTCTCTTCTTGCCCAAGAACTTACTTATATCAGTGTGGACTCACGGATATTTCTTTTATGCTTTGGTATTGCTCTCTTTTTGTTGCTCAAAAAAAGTTGTTCAGCTTCAGCCACTGGGAACTCTTTTTAGACAGCTTCTTGGACACACTCGTAGCAATGGAGTTTTGTTTGTTTGTTTGTTTGTTTTGTGTTTCTTTACTCTTTGACACTACAAGATCCTCCAGGCTTGTCCCGTATTTTATCTGCCCCAGTCCCAGAGTTAATCATCTGCGCCATTTTCTTTGACTGAAGGATTGTTTTAGGAACCAAGATCTTGGCATGGGGTGTATTTTTTGCTACTGGGCTATCACCACTTCCAGGCCTTCTCAGTTGACAGAACAAAGAAATATAATTGTATGCTAACCTCAATATATACACACATCTACAGATACTTCTGTATCTATATTGAGGCTAACCATGCATTCATATCTATGTCTCCAACTCTAATCCATTACCACGTGGGCCATTCCCTTGCTTACCTGTAAGTTCCCATCTCCACAGTGAGAAACCTTGCTCCCACCATGCACCACCGGGTGCCAAATTGCTCCCCGTCAGTACACCTGTGTACCAGGATCTGAATGGCCAATCTGGCCCCCCACTGGGGGTGGTGCTTATGTGCAGCTCCTGTTAAGCTGGTGCTTATGTGCAGCTCCTATTGCCTTTCGTCTTAGAGAATCCAATCATTTCTTAAGTCACTTATTGTCGGGACCTCCACTCCTGCCCCCTTCTGTGAGGTGGGTTCGTACTTTTGTGATACAGTTAAATTCTTTTTATCACAGTCTTCATTCTATCCTGAGATCCCTACCTGAGGATCTTTTTTCCTCCAACAGTGAGAAAACTGACTCTCATTATCCTCAATGTATTTACACATTGACTCAAAACTAAAATACACAAATAGTTTCAAAATGGTGAGCCCTTACAATTGTACAGAGCAAACCTATTAAGTAGGGTTTAATATTTGTTTGTCATTTTTCCCCCCTTTGGGGTAAAACCGACATACAATGATCTGCACAGATATTAATCATATAATTTGATGGGTGCTTGATTAACAGCATATACCTGGCCACCCAGAGCCACCTTAAGATACAGAATATTTTAATCACTCAGAAAATTCTTCATGCTCCTTCATGCCCCCCCCCCACCAGAGGTAACTCAGTCATGCGAGTTTTCACCACAGATTAGTTTGCTCTAGAACTTCACGTAAGTGGAATCATACCATATGTCATCTTCTGCGTCTGGCTTCTTTCACTCAGAATCATGTCTGTGAGATTCATCCATGCTATTTCTCTAGCCTTGTAATTAGTTTAGTACTTCCCAGGAATGGAGTCAAGCCAGTGGTGTGCTAGTAAATATTTAACAACCAGCTGTCTGGGGGAAAGGGGAAAAAAAAAAGCCCCGGTTTTTGGCATTTGCTAATTTTTATGGCGTCAATACACTCCACATTGCCAATTTCAAGACACTTTCCAAAAATATCATAGTTGGCTCTTGTGGCCTAGGGTGAGTATGCTTGGGCACAACACTGAGTGGGTCAGCTAGAGGCTCTCTTCTGTGGTGGTCTACCAACAAGCCAATGAAATACTTACGGCATTATCTTCTGCAGTGCTGAACGACCAAGTGGTTTGCAAGATCGTGCGTCTGCAAAGATTTCTGAGAACGGCGTATCCAGTGGATCAAACACTAAGGGCCTGTTCTGTAACAACCACCACCTAGATGCACAAAAGCTCTGCTGTCTTTTGCTTCTTTTTTTTTTTTTTTATAAAGGTTTTATTTATTTATTTGTCAGAGAGAGAGGGAGGGGAGGGAGAGAGAGCACAAGCAGGGGGAGCGACAGGCAGAGGGAGAAGCAGGCTGCCCACTGAGCAGGGAGCCCAATTCGGGACTCGATGCCAGGATCCCAAGATCATGACCTGAGCTGAAGGCAGAGGCTTACGTGACTAAGCCACCCAGGCATCCCATGTCCCTTGCCTCTTTGGCATCTAGGTGATAGAGGGTCCAGCTTTGCACTCGGTGGGGATATTATAAGGAATTAGGGTAGATTTGGTCCCTTGAAATTTTGGCCTTAAGTCTGTGGCATTCTGTTTTTTTATAAGAGCCATTTTAGTCCATTATGTTGACATGAATTCAAACAGTCTAGGATTAGGAAAACACATCTGCCAGCTCCTGCCTCTGTCAAGTTATGAAATAAGGATCAGGTACAACTGTATATCACCTAATAGAAAGAAGACACATTACCATTATGTCAAGGAGATTTCCAAAGAAACGGTGGTCTGGACCGAAGTCCTCAGACACTTGAGCAAGCAAGAGCTCTCTCCCTGTGGCCTTGACTCACAGTGCCTGCAGCTGTTCAACAAAGAACATTCTAGCAGGCTTCCCCTTCCCCCATCCCTGGCCCCTTTATTTTCTATTTTTCTAAGACCTTTTCTTAAAAATGTTTAGAGTGAGGTTCAGGAAGAGGCATAGAACGGGAATAGGGAAAAAATTTCTTAAAAATTCTTCTTGGAGCTGACCTTCAGGTAAAGCCCCTTATACTGAGCGGCTGTGTGAGACCCATTTGAGTTCATTAACACCCTCTTCAAAACAACACGTGGAAAAGAAAACCTTCTTTTCCCCATACCAATGACTCAATTTGGCTTTTGTGTATTTTTAGGTTAGTATGTGACCAAGGCCTTCTGAAGTCTGATGAAGCCGTATGACAAGCAGCTCATGCATTCCGAAGACCTTGAACATCTCATGGAGATGCCGCTTGATGGATAT
>NC_081575.1:90229977-90232702 GCF_022355385.1 Mustela nigripes
AAAAAATTCCCCTGCTTATTTCATTATCATCATTACTAAAATCATATGTCCTGCCCAGGCCACCTGCTTCTTTCTTTTTTTTTTTTTTTTTTAAGATTTATTTATTTATTGGAGAGAGAGAGAGTGCACAAGTGCTGGGGGGCAGGGACTCCAGGGGGAGGGACAATCCCAAGCAGGCTCCTCGCTGAGCACACAGCCCAACGGGGGTCTGCATCTCACCACCCTGAGCTGAAATCAAGAGTCAGAGGCTTAACTGACTTCACCACCCAATACCCCCTGCCTGTTTCATTTATTTTCCTCTTTGGATACAGTCTCCCATCAGACCATGTGTCCCCATTTCTGGTTCAAGACGATGGTCGCCACATAATTGCATCTGGTCTCAGCTTGGCACCCTCTACCTCCCTTCTCAGTGCTGCACTCCTGTCTTTGAGAAGCCTGCAGCCAAACCAGGCTCAACGACTGCCCAAAGGCTCCTGCCACCTTTCACTCTATGCTCTACCTGACCCTTATGCTTGGGCCAAGGACATTTCCTTTCCCTTCCTCCACTCATCCCTGTTAACCAGGGTTTCCTTCCTTGTCTCCACCAGAAAGGGACACAATCTCTTCTTTTCCAACCAACAAATTAACCAACCAACTCAACCATAGCCTACCCACTTGCAAAGTCCTCTTTTCTTGCTCCAAAAAGGACACTGTGTATTGTCCATGTATGACATTCCCAAGACATCTGCGCCTCCAATCATATATTGTCCCACCCTGTCCCCTAAAAGCCACCACAGATAAGCTATTCTGGACATCAAAGGCCAGCGTGCATTCCAAGATTGATGGAAACGATAACTCGATAATTCGTGCCTGGTAAGAAGTGAGCACACAAAAGGTACAATTGATGTCGTGAAGATCAAAGATACACGATGAATGGCTGAGGCTCCCTCATCTCACCTTCCTTTGTTCCGCGGAGATCTCCGGAAGCTTGGTGGTCGAAAGTCGCGTGTGCACATGTACACAGGCCCAGTCCATGGAATTACTAGTACTAGTTGGAGGGGTCCGAGTGCTGGACCCCCATCTTGTAACACAGCACTGCCTCCCCCCTCTTGTGTCTCCCTGCAACATCAGGTTTACTAAAGGATTCAGTGCAAAGGCTTTCCACAATGGGTTACATCGGAAATTTAAAAATATATCTTTCCTATATCAGCTTACTCTCTTGTCAACTTTTGATGACAGTCTCTTGAGCATATGTTGAATTTCCTTTCCTCTGAGTTCCTACAGCACTTTCAGATTCATCTCTGGGCTCTAGTCCTGCCACAACTTACACAGCATTTCCTGCAGGGCTTCCTCAAGGGTCCAGCCTAGGCCCTCCCTCCCTGTCTTTGAATCCTCAGTAGTTAGCGCTGATCTGAGGATCGTTTACATAAATGTTTGCCAAACTGTGGTTAAATGTTTTCCCACAGCACACAGGCTGGATCAAGCGTGAGTCCTCAGGATGAGGGAACTGTATCTGTTTTCTTTTCTGCACGGACCTTAGCCCGTGCAACTTAGTAAGTGCCTTTGAAAATGGATGCTCTGACTTGTCTAAACTTTCACTACCTGTCCGTATTTTGTATGCGTTGCTTTTTTGTCGTTGTTGTTGCTATTTTGTTTTTTGTTTTGTTTTGTTTTCGTTTTTGTTTTGCTAGCCATATGTATTTGCAAAAAGGTAGGAAAACCAGAAAGGCAGA
The DNA here is from genome assembly GCF_022355385.1 of Mustela nigripes. Lineage (NCBI taxonomy): Eukaryota > Metazoa > Chordata > Mammalia > Carnivora > Mustelidae > Mustela > Mustela nigripes. Next base: position 90,231,690 of record NC_081575.1, read on the forward strand.
GATTTCTTGCCTGCTGCCTTTAAAATCCAAAGAGGAACAGATCATATCCATGACCTCACTGTTATCTCCTTTGGAAGTGAACATCAAGGACTATGGTTTTAGATGAAAAGTGAATGACATTACGACCAGGAAAAGCCTTAATAAAGGATTGAGCCCATTCCACCAGCTCCCTCGGGCCACCTGCCAGCGCAAGAAGAACATGCAGTAACCCTGTCAGCCGGCTTCAAAATTAGAATGAATTCATAAGAAACAAAAGATCTTGTTTTCATGGGAAAATATCCTTTGTGATATCCAACAAAGGGAGAATAATTTTGAAAGCATGTGACTTGGGGTCCTATCCTGCAGTTCTTACACAGACAAAACTCTCATTGACTCCATCAATAGAATTATTGCTACATAAAAGTCTTTTGCAAAATTTCCATGATGCTTCAAAGTGCATTTTAAGTGCCTCAGCCCAGCATCCCACGCCCGCCCCCATTTTAATACAGCTGGAGAAGGTTTCTCTTAGATTGCCCTATTGTACCACAGGAGACGAACCCAGCATAGGATTGGAAGCCAATGGACACCCCTAACCCCCACCCCTGCATACATCATCATAGCAAAATCCAGGCGATATAGAGAAGGTCAAATTTCAACTGATCTCTGAGCTTGAATTTTCCATTTCAAATTGCTCTTGCCAGGTAGACAGAAAATGGATTTCTTGCAAGCTTCAATAAATACCATCTCCAAGTAAAATCCACATTTTTCAAATAGATAACAGTATAATGATTGGTATTGCTATTCCAGCTATGGCTGAATAGCAAGCAGTCCATTCCTTTTTATGTAGTATGCTCCTTACGAGCCTCAAAAGATGAAATTGGGCCTTCAATACTGTTGGAATGAAGGACAATGGGCCCGATCTGTTCTTTTGAATTCTCTTAGCAAATGTACTGCATAAAATAGAATGCAATGCTAGGAAAGACTTCTCTTCTCAAAAAAAAAAAAAAAAAAAAAAAAAAAAAAAAAAAAAAAAA
>NC_081575.1:90232802-90325960 GCF_022355385.1 Mustela nigripes
ATCTGTTCTAATAGGTTTTCCATTCTCACCCATCCCTGTGTTGTTGTTCACTCAATTGATGCAATTTTTAGTAGGTAGCATATTCTTAAACTAAGAAAAAAAATCTTACTTTAATCCATGAGTTTTTGCCCTAAAAAAGCTAATGCTAATAGTTTCACAAATGGACTTAAAAGGAAATGGGGGAGCCTGTGGCCTCTCCCACAGAACTTTTAAGAATTGGAAAGATCTGGGGCTCCTGGTTGGCTCAGCTCGTTAAGCGTCTGACCCGATTTCGGCTCAGGTCATGATCTCAGGGTCATAGGATGGAGTCCTAGGCTTGGCTCCAAGCTCAGTGGGAGTCTGCTTGAGATTCTCTCTCCCTTGGCCTCTGCCCTTTCTCTCTTTCTCTCTCTAAATAAATAAATACATAAAATCTTTTTTTAAAAATCTGTAGATTGCTCTGGGCAGTATAGACATTTAAAATATAGATAGATTGATAGATAGATGATAGACAGACAAATCCAAGATGCTATTATAATTGTTGACTGCTGTAAATAAATGGAGGCCAATATAAAGTTCCTGAAACAATTAGCAAAAAAGCTGGAGCCAGTGGCATTTTTTAAAATGATTGCCCTTAATCCTTGGGTGTAACAGAGACAGCTATTAGCTTTCCAATATCCATTCCCTTCTTCTTTAGAAACAAAGCCTGATTTTTCTTCCCCAGAATTCCTTGCAGCTAGGTATGGCCTTATGGCCAAGTTCTTGCTAATGCAATTTTATATATAAGGGTTGTATGATATTTCTGGGATGATCTTTAAAATGAAGGAGGCAGGCCTATTTACTTCTCCTTCCTCTTTCCTGCTGTTTGGAACATGATATAATGCCGATATTCTACAGCTAGTTTGGGCAGTGAGGTGACCTCGGGAATTGAAGCCACACAATCCTGAACAAGAGAGAGGGGTGCTGGTACCTGACACAGTGAAACCACCATACCACGTCTGGCTACCTACATCATAACTACTTTTACATAAAGGAGAACAAGGTGTTGAGGATTAAGGAGTACACTTATCATGATGAGCACTGAGTGACATATCAAATTGTTGGATCACTCTATTGTACACGTGAAACTAATATAACACTGTATGTTAACTATACTGGAATTAAACTAAAAATCTTACTTAAATTAAAAAAAAAAAAAGGGACGGAGAACTATGGGCACCTGGATGGCTCAGTAGGTTAAGAGTCTTATTCTTGATGTCAGCCCGGGTTGTGATCTCAGGGTTACGTGATCAAGTCTGGGGTCAGACTCCATGCTCAGCTGGGCATCGGCTTGGGACTCTCTCTCCCTCTCCCACTGCCTCTCCCCTCTTCCCCTGTCCCGCTCTCTCTAAAATAAATAAACAAAATAAATCTTAAAAAAAAAGAGAGATAGAACCAGATTTCTAGCTTAAGCCACTGTTAATTCTTTATTTTCTGCTGTATGCAGCCAAACCAAGAACACTAACAAGTGACATATATCCCACAACAACAATGTCTCTTTGATACCCATAACAAAAGGTTATGCTCCTATTTGAAAAAAAAAGCAAATGTTATTTTTAATACTCATAATACTTTTTTTCTGATTATAAAATAATACCTCTCTATTTTGGAAAATTTTTTAAAAAACAGAAAAGCAGTAAGAAGATTACACCGATCTCTAATTCTACCTGTCAGAACAAATGTTATTCATACTTTGGATTTGACACAGACCTGTAAAATTAAACCCTTTCCACAGCACACCACGCTGATGCCGATCCTGCTTCTCCCTGAAGAGTCCCCACAATGAAGAGCTCCAAGTGTTGTGAAATAGTTTAGCCCATAGCTGGGATCCTTCTGTTTTAAGTTCTATTTTATATTAACAAGTATTTGCCTCCCTGACATCTGGAGCAACCCAGAATAAATGTATTATCTCTCAAACATCCTGTTCCATTAAATGTTTGAAGGTAAACACAAAAGCTTTCTTTTCCATAGTCACAAACTATGCTGCAAGCATTGTGGCAGGAATGAAAACATAGGTCATGACTTAAAATAATCCAAGTGACAGAGAGTGAAGGTAAAGTAGGTGAGAGCATAAGTACACAGGGTCAAAAGACTTTTTTTGTTTTCAAATTTGGTGACCAACTAAAATATGGAGGGTTGAGTGCCCTGTTTAGGCTGGGCCACACAGCCATGTGGCATGTAACCTTATTCTAGGTTTCCGAGTCTAAACACCTTCAGCCCAAAGCAGGTTGTGAGTGAAGCCTATTAATGTTTCACCTGCACCCAAGCTTGCCCCAGCCCTATATAAAGAAAAAAGAAAAGTGAGTTAGTTGGTTGGCTATGCTCCAAGGCAGGAGGCCCTGTGTCAGCTTATCACTTCTGCCATATGGATGGCAGAGAACAAGAAGAGAGGAAGAGAGTCTCCCAGAGGGGCTAACCTTGACCCTTTGACTCTAGCAGTGTTTCAAAGAGAGCAGCAAGAAGGCCACACCCTCACACTGACCTGTTAACACACAGTGACTGTGCCCACTGGAAATATGGCACAACCATGTCCCAGAATCTGATGAATCCAAACAATACTCCTCCTCCCTAGATGTAGATTGAAGGGAGGAAGGAAAACAAGCTCTTGCTCCTTCATTAACTTACACAGTCAAAGGAATCATAGCTTTTGAATAGCTTCCTAGGCCTACTGACTTGTATTAAACTTGGGGCCAATTAAATCTCCGTGGTCATTTTCATAAGAACTTCTGAGACCTCCCCCATCTTATACCCACGTATCTAAAGTATAAACCCTTAATGAGAAATTTAGGGGCGCCTGGGTGGCTCAGTGGGTTAAAGCCTTTGCCTTCGGCTCAGGTCATGGTCTCAGGGTCCTGGGATCGAGCCCCACATGGGGCTCTCTGCTCAGCAGGGAGCCTGCTTCCTCCTCTCTCTCTGCCTGCCTCTCTGCCTACTTGTGATCTCTGTCTGTCAAATAAATAAATAAAATCTTTAAACAAAAAGAAATTACATTCGTCTCTGTCAGTTTTAATCTTCTTGCTTTTGTTTCCTAATTCGTGTCACCATCTAACATTCAAACGTCTGATAAAAGTGAAAAAAATAAAAGTCCACAATTAAGGGTCTGGAACCCACATTCTGAAAACTTCATTCTAAGTTGATCTAATTTTTATTCACGTTTAAGTTACCTTGAAACACCCCAACCAAAGACTCATTTAACCTTGTCCTTTCTACGTTGCCCAAGCAGACATCATGGCCACCAAACAGTGGTTTAAATCATGCTATTCTACTGGCCATTCTATTATTCTGTCCTTCTTGGGACTCTGTTTTTAGAAAGGAAATGAAAAGAGTTTTTGCTTTTTAATTACATAACAAATACGATACCAGAAAGACAGCTTAAAAAAAAAAATGCTCATCATCCCAAAATTCAACTTTTCCTGTGTATACGTGACAGATTATATGCCTAATTTGCTTGCATCAAGCCTGAAACAAAGAAATGATAGAGCTAGGAGCAATCTTTTCTTCCATACGCTTGCCACACAGAAGCTTTTTTTAAAAGGCAGAGCAATTAGCAATTTTATCTGTTTGTTCATGTGTTCATATTTTGCGTATATTTGCATTTCATATTTAATTTGGTGCCCCATAACTATTCAAATTAACTAGACTCGACAGATACTTTCACTTACTAACACTCTGAGTGATGTGCCCTTAAATTAATAAATAATTAATTGAACAGATAAATAGAATTTATACTCTACCAGAAAATCGTTCCTCCATGTAGCAGATATGAAGAGCAATGGTCTTCACTACATGTATATACAGGTAAGGATATCAAAGCATATTTATCAAAATAGATAACATCCTATTTGTGATATTTTAAAATATTTGTTAGATCACTTGAGGAGCGAATAACTTTTAATGAAATTTACAATATTTCTACAAGCATCTTTTTTTTTAAAGATTATTTATTTATTTATTTGACAGAGATCACTAGTAGGCAGAGAGGCAGGCAGAGAGAGAGGAAGAAGCAGGCTCCGCGCTGAGCAGAGAGCCTGATGCGGGGCTCAATCCCAGGACCCTGGGATCATGACCTGAGCGGAAGGCAGATGCTTAACCCTCTGAGCCACCGAGGCACCCCTGCTACAAGTATCTTTAGATGAGTATTTAGAACAAGAAGCTTCAGTTGTACTGTGCTTATCACTGACCTTCCTATGGCCTGAAGGGTTAGAATTTTTTTCCCATAGTGAGAAATTTGTCTAGCGGCCACCCTGGTCTGAGTTGTAAAAATTACCGAAAATGGTTCAAGATGCTCTACCATAGTTAAGAACACACTCCCCCAAGAGTCAAAGTCCCCAGTCCAGATCTGATCTGCTGTTGGAAAGCCTCTGGAATTTCAGGGATTTATTTGATATGATTTCATGGAAAATAACATGAGAGCATGATTCACAGAAAACCTTAGAACCAACTAACCTGTCAAAAATCCATTTGGGGGGCACCTGGGTGGCTCAGTGGGTTAAGTCTCCGCCTTTGGCTCAGGTCGTGATCTCAAGGTCCTGGAATCGAGCCCCACATGGGGCTCTCTGCTCAGCAGGGAGCCTGCTTCCCCATCTCTCTGCCTGCCTCTCTGCCTACTTGTGATCTCTGTCTGTCAAATAAATAAATAAAATCTTTAAAAAAAAATCCATTCGGTTTCCAACCACACTAACTCTGCTTCCCCAGTGTCACCCACCTCTTTATGCATGTCTCCCCAGCCTTGACTGAAGTATTTCTTCTGGGGTTCATTCACCAGGCCTCTCCTCTGAGCATCTGTTTCCCTCATCCCATCTCTACCCACACCTAGATAAGGACCTGGCGGCAGCAGCAGCAGTAGGGAAAGATACCACCAAATCCTAGCCGTCTATGCCTACCTGTGACCTGATTCACACCCCACTGATATTAGAATAAATCCTCCCTAACATGGCCAGGACTGGAGTTCGAAGAAGAAAATGTCATCTTGAATTGCATCGTGAATTTTGCTCAGAAGCAAAATGGTCGTAAGTGGCCACTTGTTGGCACATTTGTTCTTTCAAACAAATGTTTTTGAGTGCCCCATTGAATGCTTTTAGCCCTGGGGATCTAATCTGGAAGTGATTTGATCTGAAGCTTCCCTTCTGCTGGATGTACAAAAAGATAATCTATCTCATTTACCCCGCCAGGACTTGGATTTCCACTAGTAAGCTTCCCCTCAGCACTGTACTTCTGTCTGTAGCCATTTTGCTTTCAGGACATTTTACCTTCATGGGATATATGCACAGAAGCAGGTGAACTACACCACCGGAGGTGAGGTAGGGTGGGGGTTGGGAGGACAGAGGTGGCAGGGAGGCGAAATCAACTGAAGGGACTCACGTGTACATAGAGAATGAGAGAGAGAGAGAGAGAATAAGATCCACTGTCAATGTTTCTCTCCTTCCTTCGCTCCCTCTTGAAGACATCCCCACGAGAAAATAATACAAGACTTTTGCCTCCTGCCTACGATTGCCGCAGCTGCCACTGGCATGTTCATGATTAATACGTCACATCAAACTTCTAGTAAGGACACAGTTCCCTATTCTTTACCCGAGAATTATCTTTGAAACATGGTGAGCAGAGTGCATTTAGACTCATCGGACGCACCTATTCTCAGCAAAGCATTTTATCATTCGTTCAAGTAAGACTGCATGGCTTAAACCCTAAAATCAATTTGAAACTTCCTTTTGCTATAGCAACTGATCGATGCCCAGAGAGACTTGAGACAAAGGGCAAGATGAACAGCTTGAGGGACAGTGCTTAATGGACAAAATGGGAAAAAAGCACAGGGCCAGTTCTAGCTCCGGAACTAATTAGATATGTGACCCGGGGAAAGCCACTCGGTCTTCCTGAGCCTCACGTGTCCTTACCTATAAAATGGATTTGTGAATATGTTTCCTCTGAGAACCAAAACAGCCTACCCTACATTCAGCATGGACCCTGAGAACCCAAACCACACTCTACTGGCTATGCGAACATGACTTTGCTAGTCCACTATCTCCATTAGTATTACTTTACTTTTCCAGGACTGCCCTGCCCAAGCAGATGACTGCATTGTTCTGCCAGCAGAACCATCGACTCCCCCATGGAAAGCATCAATAGACAATTTGCACCCTGACATTCTTTGAATCCCTCATCTTAAAATCTCCATCTTGCTGTTTTCACCAATCCTGGATGTGTATGGTGATTCTCACCCAATCTTAACCGAGCCCCCTGCATTGAAAGACGTGCCTTAAACCAAACTTCCGGTTCTCAGTGAACTCTGACCTTACCCTCATCCCTCTGAGACAGAGCCAAAGCCAGAAGCTCAGCTTTGTCTTATTATGTGTTGGTGATATTTGGGGACCCAGCTTCTGACACCTCCCAGAATCACTGTGATAACATATGTGAGAATTCTCCCAATGCTGTCAATTGCAATGAAAGTACGAGTTGGCAGAATGACCATAAATGGAGGGCAATAAATAAGGCCCAGCTAAGGCAAAAGGTGACAGTACTCCAGAAGGGGATATAAACACCCCCGGGAATGACAGCTCCCTGAAAGTGTTGTAAGATGCTGGGGACTCCTATTATTTCGTTGGAAATAATGGGAAACTTTCTCACCTGTACCTACCATTGGACTGTTGCAGTTCACCTCCAAAGGCGAGAAATTTGCCACCGTACAGTTGTCAAACCAAAGCTGATTTTCTAATCTAGAACACAACCAGACAATGGGTGCACGGGTAGGTGGGTGGCTATCACAAGCTGCCTCCATTGAGTTGCCAAATGTAGGACAGGCTCTTCAACCTGATGATTCGAAGAATACCACTTTAAATTGATGAAGTGTACCAGCTTTACACATTCTAACACTGTTTAGTTCAGTTTCTGTGGTTTACAGATTCTCCAGCTTCTTCTGGCCAGCCAAATATTATTAACCCATCACCATACATCTCTTCCCTATACCTTTTGTAATGAGAACATCCCCCATCATGTCTGTTTCACGTATGTGTACGAAATTTACATTCACACCATAGCAGTGTGCCTATCCAGAATATATAAACGCCGCATCCTCCGTGCTGAAGAATGTGGCCAAAATAAGGAAGTGGCAAAACAGACTTTGGATTAGCCAAAGGGGGCTAATTATTAACCAGGAAACCCAGAGTGCTTCACATTATCCCCAAGACAAGCACGTAGTCCCACGCCCGCCACAAGGAGCACCTTCAGCAAAGGCTGTGTGCTATCAGAGCTGGGATCATGTCTGTCTTGACACAAGTGTGTTCCTGTGATACATCTGGCAGTGTCTGGCACAAAAGTGGCACGTGATAATGTGTATTGATTGATGGGCCAACAATTCACAAAAGAAGACAAATGTCTGAGAGATAGTAAATGTCACTAGGCAACCAGCAAAATTTGTATTTAAATGAGATATCGTTATTTGCCTATTACATTAACACAGTTACGGAAGGGTGGAGCCAAATGACCGGTGTGAGGCAACATCAGTGTGGGTGCAAATAGATACAACTGGTCTAGAAAAGCATTCAAATCAAGCCTTTAAAATGTTTCTGCCCTTTATTACACGGCTTGGAATTGACCTGGAGGAAATAATTTTGGACAGAGGCAAACACGGCAACATGATAAAGAACAAAAATAAGGAACACAGACTCCATTCCCACTATCAAGCAATGATTTGGGACTAGCTAACCAATATTTCACATTTGCTATCTACAGACTGTGTCGGGGCTTCACGGATATGACCCTATTTAATCGTTTCAGAAACCACATGGAGTAGCTACTATTACCCCCATTTTACAAATGGTGAAACTGAGGTCATTTGCCCATAGACAGAACTGGATGCTGAAGGAATCAGGGCAAGAACTGGGATCTCTTTGACTCCATAGCACTTAAACAGTGTCTCTGTACCAGAGAACATTATGCGTGCAAATTAAATTTTAATGAGAGGTTAAAAATTTAATGTTGAGTGAAGATGGGATAGAAAATTGTATGTATTTAATCTTTTTTTTTTTTTAAACTAGGCTCCTTGCCCAACGTGGGGCTTGAACTCACGACCCTGAGATTGAGAATCGCATGCTCTACCAACTGAACCAGCCAGGCACCCCTATACATATTTAATCTTAATTTTGCAATACACACATACGTGCGTGTGCGCACGCACATTGGGAAAAAAAATTTGTGAAATGCAGCAAATATTAACAGAGGTTATTTCTGAGGGGATGTTCTCTGAGGAACTATTGTTTTCTACTTTATAACTTAGCTATATCTCCTATTTTTCTACTATGATTAAGAAGTTATTTTTAAGAGAGAAAAACTGAAATGTTAAGGGAAAAAAAGCCACGGTTATAAGGGGCATGTATGTCCCACAGATAAACAGAAGCTCACAGAACAGTAAAGATTTTTTGCTTGCTCTGGAGTCTGGCCATAGGGACATCGCCCATACTCGCTTTGCTGGGGTCTCAGAGTAATACAGCTTTCTTTGTTTTCATTTCTCTACTTCCATGAGCTCGGCATCGGATGGCTGGATTAAGATGGAATTGTTATATAACTCTGCCTTGCTGCACAGATTGCAAGAGGTGACCAGATCTCTCCTCTCCTTTTCTTCAAACTGGCAGATGTTCACACACCTGCAGGTGCTTCTGAAGATGTTCACCTTCTGCGCTCATCACGTGTCAGAGATCCACATGATGACCCGACCCACAGGAACAAATCAAGCAGACCATGATCCTCAGTCTGAATCACTGCAGACACACCACACAGGAGCCTCCTGGAAACACAGGGCCTTTGCACCTGCGCACTGTATACGGCCCGAGCCAGAGAAATGTCGACACAAGGCAGAATCCAAGTTGGCACATATGCATACATATCATTTTTATGGTGGTTGTTTCTTTGCTCTCTTGAGAGACCTGACCAGAACATGCCCACAAAGGATAATTGTTAGGTAAATGTTCGTGGTCCTGTTGCTATTGTGTTGTTGTAGAAGCTTCTCCAGTGGAATCATAAAAATGAGGTATTCATTAAGCCATGGTTGAGAAAACATTCCCAACCGGTAGACTGAACAACATAAACTATGAGAATTAAATTGATCTTTTTTGGCCATTGGTTTTTCTGAAACTCGATCACAGAGTCACATTGAGCTCTCTGCCCAAACTATGTGTTCTTAGTTACACATGGTTTCTGCACAGATGATAGAGCCATCAGTTAAAGGTCTGGGTCTGTGGCCCTACCAATTCACTGTGGCCCTATCAATTCACTATCTTTCCAACTGCCGGTTGGCTATAAATGATCTCCCTTCTCATCCTATTCCTAGTCCATGAATTGGAGTAACTTTTAACCTCTACTGCTGTTCCCACTCAGCTTTATTGAACTTACTTCCACGCAAACATAATTCACTACGTTCCCCCTATATGTTCATGAGATATTCAAATTGGGGATAAACCCGCTTTGTGAAACTGTATGAAAAGAAAGCTGTGGAACAACAGACTCTACTGTGTGACCATGACTACATTGGCACAAGACAAAAATAAAAATAAAGATGGCAGCTAGTAAGGCTCCTGGATTCTCATACAAATGAGAAACCAGTATGTTCTCTGGAGAACAAACCACACCACGTAGACTCTTCATGGAGTCTTAGAGTTGGACCAAACAATTTTGAGGTCATATGATCCAATGTCCTACTTATAGGGCAAGAAAATATAAAATATTCAGGTGAGACCATCATTGATTCTCCTCTTAAAATTCTCCTGCAGAGATAAAAACATACTCCTAGCTCAGAAATCCATTCTTGGGTTCTTTGGTCCCCGTTGACAAAAGGTCTTGAGTCTCAGTGAAATTATTCTCAGCCTTGGGGCGCCTGGGTGGCTCAGTGGGTTAAAGCCTCTGCCGTTGGCTCAGGTCATGATCCCGGGGTCCTGGGATCGAGCCCTGTATCAGGCTCTCTGCTCGGGAGAGTGCCTGCTTCCTCCTCTCTCTCTGCCTTCCTCTCTGCCTACTTGTGATCTCTGTCTGTCAAATAAATAAATAAAATCTTTTTTTTAAAAAAAGGAAATTATTCTCAGCCTTATCAAAGCCTATTCTTTCTTGTCTCCCCCTGCTAAGTGGGGGGCAGAACTTTTCAGGGGTCCTCTTCACCACTCCCTAATCATTTCAAACCAAGGTGATTGTCAGCTTCTGAAAGCACAACCAGACCCACAGGTGGAGAGTAAGGAAGGCCACGTGAAAAGTCTCCTCCTACAGTGTAGACAACTACCCCCTGCTCTGATTAATTAATTCCAAACCTTTGGAGAAGCACTCATCTAGAAAAGTCACTTCGAAGAAAGCCTAGGTGAGAAGTTCCTAGTGTAACTGCCAACACGCTGTTTGGGAAGAAGGCAGAAAAGCAGGGTCCAAGTCACAATATTGAGAGTTTCTCCTGCTAGCCACTAAAGATAAGAGCCTCTAATTTGCTCGTGCCACCATCATCCCTTTTCTTTGTAGGTCTGCACCTGCGCCAGCATGGGTGACCCATGTCCTGATGATGTAGCCTATTTGGGCCTCCACATGGATTTCCCCATCCAAATAATGTTTGGGTTTGTTTTTTAAATAAGAGTCACCTAAGGCTTAGATAGGAATATTAGTCATAATGGTTCTGAACACATGGGTCCATTAGACAGCTTTGTAAGTGTCACCACCTCAAAGAGTCTGGCTTTTTTGGCTCATAACAAAGTAGATCTACTTACCATTAAAGGAAGTAAAGAAAAGCAATATTGCAGGATCTAGTTTCCTGAGACACCACAGAGCTAGAAAATAATGTTGTTAAAGCTTTGAGTTCCAAGTAGAAGTTATATCTACATGAACAGAGCAACCGACTAGCAAAGAAAAAAATAAGTGCAGTATGGATGGGGATAGTGGCTACCTTATCTATTGATGTCTATCACATCACCCCCAAACTTTAAATTAGCATTTATTATCTAACAGTTTCTGTGGGTTAGAAATCTGGAAGCAGCTTGGCTCTAAATTCTTCTGGGTCATGCGTGGTCTCAGGAAGTTGCATTGAGAAGTCAGTAACCAGGCTAGATTCATCTGAAGGCTTGAATAAGGATGGAGGATCGATCCACTGCCAATATGGCTCACTTCCACAGCTCACTTCCACAGTGGCCTCTGGTCGGTGGTAGGAAACCTCCACTCCTCACCACATGGACATCTCCATAGGACTGCTTGAGTGTCCTCACAACATGGCAGCTCCCTTCTCCCAAAGCAAGCAGTCCAAGAGCATCGACATGGAAACTGCAACATCATTTAGGACCTAGCCTCAGAAACCATACTCCGTCACTCCCATACTATCTTACTAGTTACTTGGGTCACCCTCTTCATTTGGGTAAAGACTACACAAGGATGTGAATACCAGGAGATGAAAATCATTGGGGGAAATCTTGGTGGCTGCCTACCACATTGGCCATTAAAGGTATTATGAGAAGCTTGTGGCCCACCTTTATCATAATGTCACCCCAAAGAAGGATTGTGGGGTTCAGTGATGTGGCAAATTGCCTCTTTGTCTTCTCTGCTCAAAGTGGGCAGATCATCGTTTTGTTTCAGGACACAGAGGGGAGGGGAAGAGGAAAACCGGTAAGTAACTCCTCTGATTCCAGGTTTCATGGTCCCTGCACACTTTAGAGTCTCTTTCTCCACAGCTAGAAACTTTTTCCATGGCTGGTATCCAGTTATCTATTATCTCCACATGGTATATCATTTATATTGTTCTTCAAGTCCTTTCCATGTAGATTTAGCTTCTCACAGCGTGGTGGTCTCAGGGTGATCCCACTTCTCACATGGTGGTTAGCTTCCGAGAGATGCAAAATGGAGGCTACTTCTTTTCTTCATGTAGGATAGGCCTGAAAACTGGCACAACCTCATTTCTGTTATATTCTGTTATATTCTACTGGTCAAAGCAGTCACAGAGCCTGCCTAGATTCATGGGGAGGGGCCTCTCTGTATGGGAGGAGTGTCCAAACCTTGTGACCATCTTCAGCCCACCATAGCAGGGGAACGTGAACAGATCATCTGTGTCTGAGGCAATGGGACTATTGGGATATTGAAAAATTACACAACTATTCCTTGGACCCACAGTTTTCTGTCCCTTCCAGAGTATCTTCCATAGTGTGGGTGGCAGACAGAGCCTGAAGTAAAGTCCACAGTTTCATTCATTCATTCAGTCAACAACTACTCTATAAGCACCATCCCCCACATATGCTAGCCACCTGTTCCAGGTGCTTGGGACACATCTGTGGATAAAATCAAAGTTCCTGCCTTCACAGAGCTTACAGTCCAGTGGAAAGTAGATGAGCAAAAGGGGTCAAATGACAGTTTTCATCATCACGTGGGCTTGCTGCCCATCAGGCACTGTGCTTGGCACTTAACTGTACATTATTTTATTGACTCTTCATTGGAACCTGCAAAGGAAGAGCAGATTCTCTCCTTGAAGCTGGCAAACAACCAAGCTGGGATTTAAATCCAGGGTCTCTCTGACTCCAAAGCCTTATGCTCTTCATCACCATGCCATGCCATCTTCCTCATGCCAGGTAAGATTCTAAAACAGAAAGGAGCCCAGGATAAAAGTGTCCACGTTAGTTCCAAGTCGAGATAGAGATCTGGATGGTAAAACCCACAAACATCTGTGAGGTACCTAACCACTTATTTTAAAATTTTTTTTTTCCTTTACCCTACCCCAAGCACTCCATGAGATGTGAGGTTTTCTTTTCTTTGCAGAGAAAGAAACAGAGATACAGGAAATCTCAGGGACTTAGCCCACATCTGGTCTGAACCTTCCACACATCCGTCCAGCTGTGGAGACTTAGGTAGAAGCATTGCCATAGGAACACCTGCAGGTTGGCCCACCTGGCAGAATACAATTGTTCTTCTGCTATTAATAAAAAAAGTGAGTATCATGGCTCACCAAACTCTCCCAGCTGGGCCCCCAGCCCAACACCACAAGCGTCATTAGGATGAGGGCAGCATGTAGAAGACCTTCTCCTACCTCCCATTGACCTGTGTTGCTCTCTTCTTCAAACTAACCCTTGACCACCTTAATCCAGTCTTGGGCCCTTCCTAGGCCAGAATCACTACAATATGTTTTGTGGAAGAGGAATAGGCTCTCACATAAAATAATATTTTCCACCTTGGTGTTCCCATAATAAATAACTCCACCATTACACCAGATGGTACCCTCCTTCGAGACATCAAGCTCCTGAAGAACAGGGACCAGCTCTCATCCATCTTCATGTCCCCAGTAACTAGTTCGAAGTGTGGCATGTAGGAAGTGCTCAAAATATGTTTACTGAATTTAATTAAATTTAATTTAATTAAACCTTATTTAGCCCCAACATGTCCTGAGCAGACCTGAAGTCCATTTAGGAGATCAGAGGTCTCCAGGTAGCTGACAATGACAGTAAGATGTCTTTGGCAATGTACGAGAACAACAAAATGAACAGTTAAAGACATAAGCCAGATTTCCAAATGCCCTATAAATTCAGCATTGATAAAAAAAAAAGGGCTTATATTTTTAATAAATCTTTTATTTTAGAAAAGCATTCGGTTTTTAGAAAAAACTACGGAAATGGTAAAGAGTTCCCATACACCTCACACTGAGATTCCCTAGATTGTTAGCAACTTATATTACTGTGGTACCCTTGTCACCGTTAGTGAATCAAAGTCAGTATGCTATCCTTATGTACTAAAGTCCCAACTTCATTCAGATTTCCTTTTCCCTGCTGTCCTTTGCCCATTGCAGGATTCCATCCAGTACCCCACACTATATTAGTTGTGCTGTCTCTCCTCGTGTTCCTTTGGGCTGTGATAATTTCTCAGACTGTTCTAGTTTTGGGTAGTGTTGAGGAGTACTGGTCAGGTATTTTAGAGATTGCCCCTCTACTGGAATTTATCTGATATTTTCCTCGTGATTAGACGAGGGTTATGTGTTTGTGGGAGGAAGAGCACAGAGGTGAAATACAATTCTCACCACATCCTATCCAGGGTACATACTCTCAGAATGACTTATCATTGTTGATGTTGACCTTGATCACCTGGCTGAAGTAGTGGTTTGTCGGGTTCTCCACTGTCAAGTTACCCCCCCCCCAACAGTGGGCTTATTTTTATTTACTTTATCGAGGTGTAATTTACATACAATCAAATGAGTGTACCCATTTTGAGTGTATAGCTTGATGAACCACACCAGTGGTTCTCAAACAGGAGTGAATTTGTCACCCAGGAGACGTTTGACAATGTCCAGAGACGTTTTTGGTTATCATTTCTGAACTAAGGGGAGGTGTTACCGGCATGTAGTGGATGAAGACCAGGGACACTGCTAAATATTTTATAATGCCTAACACAGCCTTCCCCAGGAAAGAATTATCTAGCCCAAACTGTCAGTAGCAACAAGGTTGAGAAACGCTGTTATACACTCTTATACCTACTACTCTCCATGAAGAGACGGCAACATCCCAAAAGTCTCTGGGCTCCTCTGCAGTCAATATGCCACTACCTGTCCCTAGAAACAATGATTCTGATGTTCTTTACATCAGTAGAGTAGTTTTGCTTCTTTTGTAACTTCATATAGATAGAATAAGACTTTGTTTCTCCTCTATCTCTGGCTTTTTTCATGCAGCAGAATGTTAACATTCATCCATGTAATTTTGTTTATCAGTAGTTTGTTCCTTTTCGTTGGCTGGTATCCCATTGTATGGTTATACTATACTTTATCAACGGGCATTTGGGTTGGTTCCAGTATGGAGTTTTCAGGACTAGAAAGAAAACTGTGTGGAAGTCTTTGTGTGAACACGTGTTTTAGGTTCTCTTGGATGAATACTGAAGAACGGAATTGCTAGGTCATATGGCAAGTATACATTTAACTCAAAGGGCTTATACTGTTAAAAAAGAAAGACAAAATAAATGGTTCTTCATCTCCTTTTGGACTATATGGATTCTCTCAGTACTTCTGCATTCTCATCTCCGCTCAGAAATAAGTTTTGAATTAAAGTAAGTGATGTCAGAGACATCCTCTTCCATTTTTTCCATCCCCAGGCAGAATTCCTTGGAATAGGTGATCAGACTTCATCAATCCCCTTCTCACTTGCACTTGGCCAAGCAGAAGTTGTTGTCTCTTAAGATCAGAACCAGAAACAGCTGTGTCTCTGGTTCTTTGGGTAATGTGTGTTTGATTTTTTTTTTCTTTGAGAAAATGTTTATAGAAAATGGCCTGAGGTATTGGCAGTTGTGAGAATAGATCTAACTTCTGCTTGGAATTGCTATAAATTTTTAAAACAAACCAAACCCTAACATCGCAATATGGCTATGTAAGGTACCTCCAAGCCAAATCCATTAGATTGGGAATGAAATATTTATTATGATCTGAATGAGACAACAACAAAAAAAAGGACTAGATTTTCCTTAAAGTTGTACAACCAAAACTTGGAACATTTGTTTTCCTACAGTGAGTCTGGGGATTTAATCTTTGATTTAAACAGGGACTCAATGTGACCATCATCGAAGAAAAAGTTTGCAGAATTCATTAACGAAAATGAAATCTTTTCAAGGTTCGAAGTAAAGACTTACTTTGCTTAAAAAAAAAAAACTTACTTTGCTAATAAACATCCTGAATTTGAGGAACCTAGAGCTATTTCTTAGACTTAAAAATGACTTATAATATGCATTATGAACTGATCTTTCCCAAACTCTCCCATCGGAGCTGGTAAGTGATATCTCCCAAATTTTAGGCATTCATATCCAAAGATAAAATTTTTAAAGAGCATTGGTAAAATTGTTAATTTTCTCAAAAATTAAATAATTTAAAGAAGGACAATAAAGAACTCCATAATGAATGAAACGACAATGGAGAAGTAGAGACTTAAATTCGAATCTTACCTATATCACAGACTAGTTAACGGGAAATATACTAGACAGATTTCAGCTTTAACCTTTCATGAATTCCACTGTCTGGTTTTCAATGCACACATAAATAACGGAGCACAGATATTTGTATAAGCAACTGCTTCATCAGAATGCTTTCACCCACTTCAAAGTAATCGAGGTAGGGGAGCATTAGACGAGAGAAGCATTTGTTAAAGTCATATGGATGTTCGCCTTACAGGAATTATAATACTAAAATGTCTTCATTAATTTTTTTTTAGTTACAATCTGATGGAAATTTAGCATTGCCTTTTACATCTTTATTTTTAGGTAGATTTATGTCCCCCTGTTGTAAGATTAAGCATTCATGCGACACTTTAATGTTTACTGAGTGGTTAAGGATCATATGTAAGTTAATTCTCATGCAAGACTTTTTAAAGGCAGCCTGGGTTATTTAAATGGAAAGAAATTGCTTTGGGAAAAACAGTATGTACAAATGGAGTTAACTTTGAAGGGAACAGACGCCACCTTAATCTGTAAGTATCAGAAGCATGAAGAACAACAGTGGTCAGAAAAGGCTCCTAGTAGGGCATTTCACTTCTGTTCCAAATGGACAAATAAGGTCATCTCTTGGGTGCTTCCTTTTCATACACTCAGGATTACCATTTGACAACTTTTCCATGCAGCACACTATTCTTCTCACATCTGGGTTTTCAGTATTTTATGTCTCTTCCCACTCTAACCCTCAGTGAGATACAACCCTTATTCAGTTTGAGTGTTTGAAGGTTATAAAATCATCTGCTTTTCAAGGGGGGAAAAACCATCAGGAGGGGACATTCCTGATGTCAGCCTGATAGTATGAACTCCAGTAGCTCTCTTGGTGTGAAGACTTTGTAAGACCCCTGATACACCCTAGGGACAAATGCAAAGAAAGAACAAGGTCTTCAAGCTGTATTTGCCATGAAAATGGAACCTTGACTTCTTTGAGGTAGGTGATTAATGGGTCAGATTCGAATATCATGGTGGCTATTTTTCGGCATTCAAATTTGCATGATTTTGAAAAAAAAGACATAGTCCTTTCAACGTTGAATAGAATTCAAATATAATAGCTGCAAACATTTGTGAATGAATTGTATTTTGAAAATCATAATGTTCAGAATGAGCACAGATAATTGTATTGCTAAAACGACCAAAATTAATAAATTGCCTTGCAACTGATATAAAGGTACCATTATCACCTGAGTCAAGAAGTAAAACTTATCCATAGGGCTTCTTTCTGATATAACAGTGATGCTCACATTGCTATGAAATGTCAAGCCATGGCGTCCGTGAATGCAGAGTCTTGGGCTCACCTCGAAAAGGGAAACTCCAACAAAAATAAGAAATTACTTTTTTTAGCTAGGATTATTCTCTCCATGGAAAGAAGAAAGGGTTTCTTTTGGCAAAATGTTGAAATCAACACAGGTAGCCAATCCATTTTTCTTGGAATAATCATCAGAGCTCTGTAACCCACTTCAGACAATAGTGTGTTTCCATGATGGAAGAATCATTAGGAAGGAATTGGCCTTTCTGGAGAAAAGGCTAGAATTCCTAGCAGGCATTATGTCAGAGAATTAAGCTTTTCAACAGATTTGCAAACACATCTTTGGAGGAGGACTTAGCTTCCTGAGGTGGGAATGCATTTGATCTTACAAAACACCCATATTGAGATGTTTATTTCTACCTTTCTGGTTCTGACCTCTCTTCTCACAGACCTTGGTTCTGACCTTGCAAGTGACTCCCACCCTCCCCCCAACAGCAGGCTTGTCTGTCCCTGTACCGCACCCCCCCACCAAGCTGTACCCTGCTCCTCATGGCTTCCTTGCCATCTCAGAGGTACCTTCCACACCTGTCACACTATTTCATCTTCTTTGGTTCCATTTCTTTACTGTGAAGTGTCCAAGCCCCCAGCCTGTACCTTCCTCTTTTGCTACGGATGCCTTTAAGGGTTTTGCCAAATGCCCCTATCACTGCCGGCTGAAAAGTTTGGAATAATCCCTATTTCCCAGTGTTTGGCACCTAGAAAATCCTGATCCTTTCCCCGTTGTCCCCCAAATAGGTTTTGGCATGGGAAGTCTTGATGTGAGCTGGAAATGATAGAACAGATCATTTGTGTTGGCTCTGGTTTGATTATTATGCCCTGGGTTTCAAAGCAATGCAAACCCAGAGTGGGGGAGGAGGTGCAGGAGGAGGAGGGGTTCCTGTTGAGCCAAGACCCTTGCAGACAGAGAGGTAGCTTCTCACCCACACCACACCTCCCCCAAAGGAAATTTTGTTTGCAGGAAGTTAGAACAGGATTTCTTGGTAACTCAGGAATTGGCAGAAGCAGGGGCTCCCCCCCCACACCCCTGCAATGCCAAAGCCCGTGTCACTCGGGGCCCACGGGAGTCTTCCCACATTAGCCACCACCTCACTGAGACCTATGCATCACCCTTTGCCTGTTTGTTCTGCCTCGGGCTTGAAGGTGGGGTGTTATGTACACCAAAAAAAAAAAAAAAAAAAAAAAAAGGAACAAGCCTATCATTTTCAAAAGAGATCATAAAAAATCCATTTCCTCTTGTCGCTCAAACAGGGACAAGCAGGAGTCAGAGAATATTGCATATCCCTAAAGGTCTTTCCTCTGTGGGAAGTATTATAATATGTATATTTTGCCTACCTTGACTTTTAAAAGGTATTTGTGAATATGTCAAATTCTGGGAAGTGCTCTCCTGGTGTTCGATTTTTTTTTTTTTTTAAACTCTTGTAACCCCTTGATCCCGCTGGTTTGTTAAAACAGATAAATTTATACATGCATTCTTTTCACAAAGAAGTTTACACCTCAGAAAATATATTACTGCAATTTATTGTCATTTCGAGTCCTTTCTGTCTCTGTAGCAAAGCTTCACTCACACTTGGGGTTCTTTGTACAAGTCGCACTAGATAATAGCATGTGGCTAAAAAGCATTACTGGTGCCCTAAGCTGAAATAAAAATGAAAATGGGAAACATGAGCAACTCGAAACATACATTTCACACCCAGGCCCAGCAGCATACCTCCAGTGGGGTCACAAGAGCACCTCATCTCCCTATTTTCTTTATGCAAGAGAGGGAAATGACTCCTTTCCATTTTGGAAATTTCTCTTACATTGGTATCTGGGAAAAGAACATTCCAGAAGAGAGGACAGCAAGAGGGAGGGGCCCACGGCCAGGGCATGTCTTGCAAGTTGGAGGAGAAACGGAGTGGCTGGAGTGGCTGGCGTGTCTGGGACAGAGGGTAGAAAGGGAAGAGGGTGAGATAAGGTCAGAGCCCTAATAGGGGCCACTCTGCGCAAAGTCGTGGAAGCCTTTGGAAAGATGGTGGTTTTTACACTGAGAGTTATTAGGAGTCCTTGGGATGTTCAGATCAGAAGAGTGGCATGATAAGAGTTCTGTTTCAATTACATCCATCTGGTTACTGTGGAGAGGAAGGGTAGATGCAGAAAGACCTGACAAGAAGCTCCCAAATAGCACAGACGGGGTATCATGGCGGCTTGAACCCGTTCAGTGTCAGTAGAGGGGGCGAGAGGCAGTCAGGTGGTCGGTGTTTTACGAAGACAGAGCCAGCCAGGCTTCCTGACAAACTGCAATATGACATATGAGAGAAGGAGAAGAGTCTAAAGTACTTCCAAAGTTTTGACCAGAGCAACTGGGGGAATGGAATTCCCATCCGCTGAGCTGGGCAAGGCTGCATGTGGCTACAGCTGGCTTAGTAGTTGAGGTCGAAAACTAAAACCATTCTTTCCCCCCTAAAATTGACTCCTTTGCCTCTCATGCCTATCTGATATAGTCTATGCAGAGACACTTCATCCCAAAGGTCACCCAAGATCCTCCCCTCTCCAAAACCTCCAAGTCATGCCTACCACACCCTCTGCTTTCCACTTCCAAGATAATCTCCTTCATCCATCCACTTCTGTCCTCCATAGCCATTGTTTTATTGGAGGTGACCGTCATCAGTCATCTGAACTCCTTTTTTTTTTTTTATTTGGTTTATGTTTGAGAAAGAGAGAGAACATGAGCAGGGGGAGGGGCAGAGGGAGAAGCAGGTTCCCCGCTGGGAGCCTGCCTTGGGGCTTTATCCCAGGACCCAGGATCACCACCTGAGCCAAAGGCAGATGCTTAACCACTGAGCCACCCAGGCACCTTGGTCATCCAAATTCTTACAAGAGCCTCTGAAATGGCCATGGATCCACCCCAGATTGAACCATTCACTGGAGTGCACCCTGAGACTTCATCCGAAAGCACAAAACCCTCCCGCCAATGGTTTACCATTTCGTATTGTCTTCAGATAAAGTCCAAATGCTAAAGGGTAGGGGTTCTTTTAACTCTTGGCTTTGAAATAATTTCTAACTTACAGAAAGGCTGCAAGACTAGTCTAAAAGCTTTCTACATACCCCTTACCCAGATACCCCATTTGACGTCTCTCTTTTCTGAATCATTTGAGAATAAACTGGAAACACAATGCCCCTCCCCCTAAATGCCTAGGAATGAGAATGACAACGTGTGACTGCAATACAATAATCAGAATCAGAAAATTAGCAGGACTCCCATACGATGTATAGACCATATTTAAAGTTTCCCAATTGAACAAATGATGTCTGTTACAGCCAAAGAGATACAGTTGTAGATATAGATGTTGTCAACATTACTGGACTGAGAACTAGTCCCAGATTATATGTGGCATTCAGTTATCCTGGTCCTTTGATCTCTTTTATTGTGGAGCAGTTCCTCAGCATTTGCCTTCTATGACCTTGACACTTGGGTAGAGTGTAGACCTGCCATTTTGCAGAACGCCCCTCCATTTGGATTTGTCTGGGGTTTCCTCATGGTTGGATGTGACTCGAGTATGTTGGACCAGATGATCACAGAAGTGGTGTGTCCTTCTCTGGGCATCTTATCAGGAGATAGGTCTTTCGTTTGCTTTACAAACTTCTTCATAATACTGCTTCTATGCAGGTGCCACCCTCATCTCTCACCCTCCGCCCACCTCTGCTCTGAGGCTCTCAGACATAGCCCTAGAGATTCCATCCCGACTGCATTTTTCCCTGGCAAATCCATGCTGTCCATCAGGTCTCATTGTAGAGGTCACTCTGTCCAAGGGGCTGGTGCTCAACCCCAGGCCTGGGTTAAGAGCCTCTTTTCTGAGCTCGCATAGTGCCCTGCACCCACTTACCATTGCACTTATTAAGCTGCGTGGTAATTGCCTGTTTCCCTGTTTATTTGATGGCAGGGACTGTGTAATGTTCACTAACATCACTTAGCACATAACCCAACGTCTGGCACATAGTAGGTGCCCAATAAATACTTACTAAATGAAGCATCACTTCCATGTAAACTTCCTCCTGCATGCTCCCGGAGCTCTGCTTCACTCCATTATCTCTGTCTTGGTGTTGCTGGATTGTTTACTACCTTTGGTCTTTCCTGTTCAACTGGAAACTCCTGGAGCCACATCAGAGCTCTTGCCCTTGATTCCAGTGCACCTTAACCCAGAAGGAAGGGAAGAGAGAAGGAAGGGAGGGAGAAAGGGAGAGATTGGGTCTTTTGTTCTAGAACTTTTTTCCTTCTGAGTTTGTGTGGAGCAGGTGCAGGCTGTTTTGGAGTCCCTCTCCCAGCTACCCCTCCCCCCACACTCCACTTCCTGTTTATTCTGCCTGCCAACGCCACACTGGGGAGGGATGGGGGCTGGGAAACATTCCAGTTCCTTTATCCACCTTCTCACTCCCTGTGGGCCCCAATTCAGGAATGATTGCTTGGAGGTTGAGTTTGTGCTCTTTCAAAATCTTTATGAGAGTTATTAACAAGACTCTAAAGCTTCTAGTGTGAATTCTCATCAGTGCATATACTAAAAACCAATGAAGTCAATGAAGGAAGAAGAAAGGAAACAAAAGAAAGAGGTCTGGAAAATTCACATATTAAATAGTCAAAATAGTCTAGAATGTGGTTGCGTTGTTTTATAAAGCCTTAAAGAACAAATCAGGTAAAAGAAAAGCATCTCCTTCCTCTAAGGTTTCCTTTTTATCCTTTTCCTGGCCAACATATTAATTAACAACTAGCAAACACTTTAAGATTGTTACAAGTCATGGTTTAATCATTGACATATTTTGAAGACTTGGTTTCCCTTATAACAAATTCTTCGAATCCTGGTTTCAAAATTAGTTAGGGTTAGATTTGGCCATGAGCAACAGAAATGGCAGTGACTTGAACAAGATAGCACTTTATTTCTGGCTTTTGAGATCAGAGTTCAGAGGTAGGCCATCCATGATGAGCAGAAACCTGGGTCCCTTCCCCCTCCCTCTTCCTGCTGTTCTAAACACAGTGCTGCCACCTTATTATCCAACATGGCTGCTGGAGCTCTGGCCAGCCCGTGTTGCTCCATTTCACAACAGGAAGGAAGGAAGAAAGGTATTCTCCTGTCCTTTAATGATACCTCCTGGAAATAATATATGAAACTTAACGCTTTCTGCTCATTGGTTCAAACTCTCACATGGCCACCTCTAGCTGCAAAGGAAGAGGAAAATTACAGCTTTATTTGGGGTGACCAAGTTCCCAGCTAAAGTTGGGGGAACAAGGAGAGAACAGATATTTGGAGACAACAGGCAGACTTTGAGACAAATCTACTCTTCTGTAAAATGAGAATAATATTAACACTTACTTCATAGGGCCCTCGTGAGGAAAAAAATGAGATCATGCATGAGATGGGCATCAGTCACATTAGTAACGACTTCCTTCTTCAGAGGAAGGAGGAATTGTGCACTGAGTTTGAGCCCAGTAGTAGTTCATTGCTATTACTTTTAATCCAATGAGGTAGTACCCCCCATTTTGCAAAAGAGAGAAGACTCCAAGAAGCCAATGAACTCCCCCAGGAAACAGAGAATGAGCCTGTAGAACTGGGGTGAAATCCATATTCTGGGACTCTGAATCCTGGTTTCCTTTCACTCCTGGGGGCCACCCCTCCTTCAGCCTCACCTGGCCACAACCACGTCTCTCACTATGATCCTCATGTTCTCTAAGACAGCATTTATTATGCTCCTCTCCCTGGAAAATCTCTTAAGCTCTACCCCAGAACTACCTTGTCACCGTTCAATGGGAACTGGGAGAACCAGGAGCCAGTGGTGAAAGCATCACAAATCAAAAGGGGCTGCACGCTGGGCTCCGTCATTAATGGCTGGCTGGGGGAAAGCGGTATATCCACTGTGGAAAACTCCTTGGCAGTTCCCTGTGAAGTTAAGCATTTACCTCTATTATGAACTAGCAATGGATTCCTATGTATTCATTTTTTTAAAAAGGGCTCCAACTAGAATGCTCTTTATTAATAAAAGCTAAGAGAAATGAACAATGCAGACAACCTAAATGTCTATTATCAAGAAAAGAGGTAAATAAAACACGGACATTTATAAGATGGAACAGCATTTATAAGATGCTGAGCCATAAAAAGGAAGGATTCATGTACTAAGTCCTACAGGAGTGTGGGTGGATCTCAGAAATACTACATTGAATGGAAGAAACCAGACCCCCAAAGA
Organism: Mustela nigripes; assembly: GCF_022355385.1. NCBI lineage: Eukaryota > Metazoa > Chordata > Mammalia > Carnivora > Mustelidae > Mustela > Mustela nigripes. The sequence goes on from NC_081575.1 coordinate 90,256,282, forward strand.
GCATGCAAAGATGATATTGCAGGATTCCATGAATACGAAGTTCAAGAACAGGTCAAATGGTAGATGAGGGCTAGAACTCAGGAGACTGGTTGTCTGGGTTGTGGGGGAGGGGAGGACCGGAAAGGAACATAAGGGAAAGTCATGGGTGATGGGAAGTCTGTGAACGTTTACTAAGGTATCAGTTACATGGGTGTGTGCGTTTGTCAAAACTCAAACTAGGTACTGTATGTTTTATTGCAAGTAATTGTATCTCAATTAAAAAACCAGAACTAATGATGAGCAGGGCTGCAGAAATGAATGCTACACCTCAATGTCACCAAACTGTTTTAGAAGGGAAAGAAGTGAGAATCGAACAAATAAAAATGAAGAAGGCAGGAGCGCAAGATCTTAGCCACAGAACAGGTAATAAAGAAGGCTGCTAGATTTGAAGTAAGCTTTTCAAGTTCCCAGTGGCAGAGCCACGACTCATGTCTGTTTATGTGGGGCTGCTGGCACCAAGATTAGAGCTGAAAAGAAAAATAAAGTCTCTTTCACAAAAGAAGGCAAAAAGAACCTTTAATGCTGTTCTCAACAAGTTGTTGTGCTCGAAATTCTATATCTCAGCCAGCCCAAGGCAGTGACTGAATTAAGTGTCAAGAGTCTAACCTTTTTGTTTTCCAGCCACATGCTAGAGGTCAGCTGTTTCCGTTTCCGATTGCTTCTGGAACAAATTTCCACAAACTTGGTGACGTAAAAACAATGCAAAATTATTATCGTCCATTTCTGGAAATCAGAAGTCTAAAACAGGTCTCGCTGGGCCAAAACCAAGGTGTTGGCAGGGTTGCGTGCTTTCTGGAAGCTCTAGGGACAGTCTGTATCCTTGCCTTTTCCAGCTTCTAGAAGCTGCCTCTGCTTTTTGGCTCCTTTTTCCGTCTTCAAAGCCAGTGGGGTCAAATCGCGACTTCCTCATGCAGCATCACTCTGACCTTAACTCTGACTCGGACTCCTACTTCCATTTTTTTTTTTAAAGATTTTATTTACTTGAAAGACAGAGATCACAAGCCAGAGAGGCAGTCAGAGAGAGGAGGAAGCAGGCTCCCCGCTGAGCAGAGAGCCTGATTCGGGGCTCAATTCCAGGACCCTGGGATCATGACCTGAGCCGAAGGCAGAGGCTTTAACCCACTGAGGCACCCAGGTGCCCCTCCTACTTCCATTTTTAAAGACCCTTCTGATTACACTGGATGCACCTGGATAGTCCAGGATAATTTCTCCATCTCAAACTCAGATGATTAGCAGCCTTCATTCCTACTGCAACCTTCATTACCCTTTGCCATTGAAGGAGATATAGCCACAGGTTTGGATGATTAGGAGACAACCACCTTTGAGGGACTACGATTTTGCCTACCAAGCTGAGCTTTAACTGTAAAATGTGACTTCAGATCCTTCTCTTCTGCATAGCAGCCTTCAGAGGAATGTTTCCAAAAGGTTCCAGATGTATTCGAAGCTGGGATAAAACAGACTCTGTCCTGTAGAATTACATTCTACTTTTTAAAAAAAAAATAATTTTTTTAATATTTTATTTATTTCTTCAACAGAGAGAGACAAAGTGAGAAAGGGAACACAAGCAGGGAGAAGTGGGAGAGGGAGAAGGAGAAGCAGGCCCCCTGCGGCAGGGAGCCCAATGTGGGGCGTGGTCCCAGGACCCTGGGATCATGATCCGAGCTGAAGGCAGATGCTTAATAACTGAGCCACCCAGGTGCCCCTACATTCTACTTTTTTTCGAAAATTTCATATATTTGAGAGGGAGAAAGAGAGAGAATGGGCAAGGGTGAGGGGTAGAGGGAGAGGGAGCAGCAGGCTCCCTGTTGAGCAAGGGGCCTGATGTGGGATTTGATCCCAGGACCCTGGGATCATGACCTGAGCTGAAGGCAGACATCTAACCATCTGAGCCACCCAGGCGCCCTACACTCTACTTGCAATTGCTTTCACTTAGTTCTACGGTCTCCTGAAATTTGGATAAAGGTCTCCACTCCGATTGCTGGGTAACACACCACTTAGTGGTTTCAAAGAATGAAAATAATTTGCATGCAGGTCTGATATTTGGACAGGACTCAGTGGGGACAGCTTGCCTCTGCTCCTCTCGGCATCGGCCAGAGCAACTCAGAGGCTAGGGGCTAGGCTCAGTTGAAGGCTGGCTCCTAGGGTTGGCAGAGAGATGCTGGCTGTGGGTGGTGACCTCACTGCGGCCATCAGCCGGGACAGCTACATGGGACCTCTTCGCGTGGCCTGGGTTTCCTTGTGGTACTTTCAGCCCTGTTCCAGGGTGAGCATCTCCAGAGACAGCCATGTACGTCACACAAGAGAATGTCCCGCTCTCTGTGGTCTGGCCTTGGAAGTGGCGGCCACGTATATTTTATCAGGCAGCCACAAAGCCCCACCTAAATTCACGGTCAGGAGAGGTAGAGTCTACCAGTTGATGAAAGGTGGCAAAGTGGCGGAAGAAAATTTAAGGCCAAAAAGAACTCGGCACCCTTTGTTAGAAAACGCAGTTTGCTGCAGCTTCTTTACCACGTTTCCATTTCTTCTCTTCATTTAAAGTCTCCTCTTCCTTTTGTTTGATTTGTTCCCCCTTACATAATGCCCCTCTTGAGGATGCCTGGGTGGCTCAGTCGGTTCAGCGTCTGCCTTCACCCCAGGGTCGTGGGATCAAGCCCCTCTGTGGGGCTCCCTGCTCCGCGGAGAGTCTGCTTCTCCCTCTCCCTCTGCCCTTCCCCTCGCTCGTATTCTCTCTCTTTTAGTAAAGAAATAAAATCTTTAAAAACCCATAATGTCCCCCCCGCTGGCCTCTTTTTTGGTCTCCCACTCCTTCTGGATTGAAATCAGGCCAACCCTGAGTTGGCGAACAATAGTTTCATGAGGTGCTAGCGAGGGACCGTGGCCCATGCTCAGAGGACGGGCAGCTCGTGGCTGGAATCGGAGTCCACTCAACCATTCTGCACGGACAAAAATGACAATTTCATATGCTTCAACCTAGCATCTGCTGCCTCTCTAGTCAGTGAAAATGTACCAACCCACTATCGAAAGAGAAGGATTATTTCGGCACTCCTCGGATATCCATTGGGTGGGAGTGTCCCGAAACACACTTCGCCTTTCTCCATCATCGCCCTTATCACGCCGACCCAGGGGTGACATCTGGTCAATTCAGAAACATGAAATTCAGCAGCAGCTCATCTTGGCACCTCCCTTTTTCTCCTTGAGGCTAAACTGGCCCCAACTCTCAAAAACCACTGGTAGGAAGGGGCTGCTGTTGTGAAGATTCCGCCCAGCCCCCAACACTTGGGTAAAACATCTAAATTTCTGGCACTTTCCCTCCAAACATTCAAACTATGGAGGAACTGTCGGCAGTACTTATCACAACAGAAGCTAAATTATACCCTCCAAGCACTGATGAGTTACAATGTCAATTAGATGTCACAGAATACTACACCTTGTTTTGAATGACCGAAACACAGCAACTACACTCCTCGCATTCTGCACATAGCTCGGCTGCTACCCTACGCACCCGTGCTCTTTCACAACGCACGTGTCCCATTAACAACATAGCAGGGCTTAAAATTAACATCACATTGTGAAAAACCGGAAAATTTAAAATATCTTGGTCGGTCCCAACAATGCGGTACTTTCGTTTTCATCTTTGTTTGACCACCAAACAGGAAATCTCCTCAATTAGATGTCTGCTCAGAAGAAGAAGGAAAAAAAAAAAAAAAGCCATTATCCAAGGACACAGCAAGTTCTGTCAGGTATTTCAACATGGTGGAAGAGTAGTCGGGTTTTAATTGGCCCTATTGAGCTCACCCACAAGCTACAAGATTCTTTACCTCAGCAGTGTGGTATTCAAAAGTTAAAAAAAAAAAAAAAAACTACAAAGGTAGTTCCTACCTTTGAAAACATCAAACGAAACATGTTCGGTTTCATCCTGTTAACTGAATGCTCGTTGATAAAAGTGCACATATCAACACTAGTAAGACTAGTATTCAAAAGTAAAAGAAGAGTCTTGAAAATGCCCCACCCCCAGCATTGTTTATTTAGCTAAAATAAAGAACTGGGCTCTGTGTTTTGCTAGTATTTTCTCAGTCTCATCTACTGTGTTGGAAAGCACTTTCTCTAGACAGCTCAAGGTCAGAAAGTTACCTTCAATAACCCCGGTCTCAACTAAATGATAAAAAGTTTCTCCAATCAAAATTCTTCCCAGTTCGGGGTTATTGAAGTGGGCCACACTGGCAGATAGATTTTACCACTGCTAGGCAAAGCATTCTGAAACAATAGACAAAGAAGTAATAAAATAGAAGAAAAATCATGGGAAGTTACCAAAAAAAAAAAAAAAGAAAGAAAAAACAAAAACATTCCTCTTAATACCTCTTAATATAGAGAATGCCAAAACAGGAAGGACTGATGAGACAGTTGTGGTTTTAGCTGGCCTTGTTTAGACAGATGCACACAACTATTAGTTTTGTGCTTTAACTTGACCAAGACTTTTGACACTAACAAGAAAACAACAAACTCAGTAATTAACAATAACAACAACAAATAGATGAGGGAAGATTCGAGATGGCAAATGCTGCACGGTTTTACGGAAGGCATATCTGTTTGGGTATTTGCTATAATGACCTCCATTCAGGCTCTGAATGGCAAGCAGCTGGAAAAACTCTGTGTACAGATGTGGTTTTCCTTCTCCTTAACCAATATTTCATTAATTAAATAACATTCTTTCTGTGGAGCAGGGAGGATCCTGAGGAATGTGGGAAACACAAAGGAACATGCTAGAATCCTCATTTGCCAATGCTGGAAGAGATCTTAAGGCTTGAGCTGCTTTTACCTCTTATTTCCTTTCTGCAGGCTTTCAAACCCTTTGTCCATCCTGAAAGCCAGAGGGGACCTCCCGTCTCCACTCCATTCCCTCATCTTCCTCCCCAAGCTTCATCCTCTGGACAAGACAGTTTGCTTCCAAGCCCTGCCCACCATCCAAGCATGTCCACCACTGGGAGAATAAACTCAGGGTCAATATCTGTGAAGTCCCCGGAAGGGGGTCAGCGTCATTTGGACAAGGAACTCTGGTGATTCATGTACCCAAGTGTGGTCTAGAAGTAGGGGCACAAACTCTGGGCATTCCCTGGGCTCTGAGACCTCCTTGCCCCAGGGGAGTCACAAGGCCTTACAAGAATCATGGGGGCCATGGAAAGTTGGGGACCCGGGAAAGGAACCCTTATTGCATGAGGCAAAGAATGGTATTGACTTCCAGAAAAAGAAACGGTTATTGGTAATAGACTATCATTATGTCCACCACTTACCAGAAAGTTCTACACAGTTCCAAATGAGCTGGAGATGTGATAAAGTGTTTAGAGGAACTCAAGAACACCCTTCAAATTTCCCTGAGTTACCAAAAAAAAAAAAAAAAAAAACGATCTGACTTTAAAAAAAAAATAACTTTACATTTAAATTATCTTTCTAATTAGAGCAATTTATCCTTGATCAGAAGCTACATAAAGCTTGAAATTTTATTTTGTTTTATTTTATTTTTAAGCTTGAGATTTTACCAAGACTAATAATTAATTTTAAGAGATCAATCCAATAGTCCACATGTTTAAAGTTTTTATGAGCTTCTGGTCCAGATTTTTTTTATCTGTTGGGGGCAAAAATCCCTTCTAAATTTTTAGAGAAAACATCCCTTCTGTCATTATTTCATTCAACTCTTCCAAATAAATGAAACAAGGATACAGTGATTGGTATCAATGTACTAGACGTCCCATAAAAAGATAATTTCCTTTAAAAAAAAGGTATACTCTGCAAGATTTGAGGCCTCAGTCCACCAGAACTGTGTCCAATTTGCAACGAGAACCAGAGACTAAGGGGAGAAGGCAGGGGAAGGCAAACGGGAGACACGATTTCCCCAGTGAGTTTTGTTCATCAACTACAAATAACGGGAATCTATGGGGCATATGCAAACGACAATAACTTTCATTAAAAAAAAAATGTTAACTGTAGGCTAGTTTGCAAGTAGGTCCAAACGATAACAATCCCAGCTGCTTTCTAACAATTGAGTTCAGGTTCAGATAAAGAGTAAATGAGGCCAGACCACTAAGGAACACTGTGTAAATGTAAAACATGAAAAACCCCATGTGAGCAAAGCAGAAAGCTGTTTTTTAGAGGCAAAAGCAGGCCTTCTCAAAGGCTTCAGCGTGCAGTTTTGATGTAGGAAATCGCATCAGATGTAAATATCTGGAGGGTAATCAATTCCATTCTAAGCTGTTCCGTTTTGCCTGGTTCATCTAGCTGTGCCTTCCCTTTGGTCACAGGCCGCTATGGAGATGGGCACCATCAGGCAGCCATGAGCTCTGAGGGACCTGCCGCTCAGTCTCTGCAACTTTTAAAATCTGTTGAGTACTTTGAGCTTCCTCAGGAGAGACCTTCTGAAAATAAAGTGGCTCATCCCTTTATCTACCGATTTTAAGCCAAATTTTAAATAGCATGGGAAGTTTGACTGGGTCAGTCTGAAAAGTCTACAGAGTTCCAAATGAACTGGAGATGTAAAAAAGTGTTTAGAGGAACTCAAGAACACCCTTCAAATTTCCCTGAGTTACCAAAAAAAAAAAAAAAAAAAAACGATCTGACTTTAAAAAAAAAATAACTTTACATTTAAATTATCTTTCTAATTAGAGCAATTTATCCTTGATCAGAAGCTACATAAAGCTTGAACATTTTATTTTATTTTTAAGCTTGAAAATTTTAAGACTAATAATTAATTTTAAGAGACCAATCCAAGAGTCCCCATGTTTAAAGTTTTCGTGATTTGACCTTGTTTTGTCTCATAAACTGATCTTGAATAAAACAGTAGTTACTATCTGTGGGCTAGTACTTTTGGGGCTGGGAAACCCCATGGTTCATTAAAAAAAAAAAACCCAATGCTCTTTAACAGTGCATGTTATTACTCCTAGGTCAGAATCACTATTTGCGTAATAAAAATACCCCTATGTGAAGGAATGGTTTCCCATATGGGTAGCTATGTACAGTTTAAGTCTTGCTATCTGTATTCTATGTAACACCACACCCTGAAAATAACTTGCAGTTAGCATCTCCTAAAATTTCTGCAAATTATCTGCCCAAATTATGACTTTTTGCTTTAAGTTCAGGTTCTCCCTCTGGACTTTGAGAAGGGAAATAGGTGAGCTGCTGTTTCAAGGACGTAACTGAAATTATGCATTCCGTGCCTCAAGTACATATTCCTGGAGAGAAGCAAGGGGGTCAACAGAGACATGAACCAACATTTAGAGCAAAGACAGAAATCTGTAAGGCCCCTTTCCGGTAGTGCCTGAAGGAACTCAGAAGAGTCATTCTATGTTGTGTCAGCTCATGTAATCCTCACTGCAACTGCACGAAGAAAGCCCTGTAGTGATTATGCCTAATTTCAAGTGTGGCAGTGAGCGTGGATGGTCAAATATTCTAGTAATAAGTTGTAACAAGAGGACTTGAACACACCACTTTCTGGCTCCAAAGTCTTGGTGTTTCTTTCCACCGTGTGGCTTCTGCGGTCTCCTTTCTTTGTTGTTTGCATTTTGGATATTTTAAAGGGAATACGCTACAAGAGGCTCTATACCTTACTTTCGATGGCTGTTCCCTTATCTTTCTGTATTAATGATTAACTTTTTCTGGCAAAGGCAAGCACCCCAGTCTTGACACTTACCCATTTTTTTCACTGCTGCTAAAAGCTGCTAATAGACTTGAGCTGTCCACACCAAAAAAGCGCTTGGTTTTTATTTATTTGTTTATTTTTCGGACTGCAAAATTCTATGTATTTTAAATTCAAGCTCTAGGAGCTTAGAGGTGCCACATGACTTCAATGAAGTCATGATGCCACATGAAAAACTGAAGTTGATCCAACACTACTTGCCCCTAAACAAATAATTAAAGAAAATGCAGAGCACCCTCCCAGGAAAGCGTCATAGTCGCCATCTAAGAAGTGTACCCCAGGGCCCAGCGGCAGTTTGGCTCCAATCTGCTGTCCACAATTGCACCCCCGCTCATCGAAAAACTGGCAGCATTGCTGGGCCTCGCTTACCAAAACTTAGCTCTTTCTGGGAAGCAGGGAAAGAGGCCCCGGCACACGTTACAGAATACGGTTTCAGTTATCTCCTAAGAGTCCCCTGAGAGTCTCATGAAGTAAAGACCTGTGAGATGTGTGTGCTAGTATTAGCTGGTGTTTACAGATTTTTCACTTCTCAGTAGCTAAGTGAAATTTCCGCCTCTAAAATGAGTTTTTCTGCCTCAAAACACACTTCACTGTGGGCTTGGGCTCCTTAAAAAGCCCAAAATGTTCGTCAAGCTCTGCAAAAAGCTGGCCAAGGGTCTTGAAAAATATCGCTGCCTCCCCAGATAACCTTGGGTATCTGGATTTTTGTTGAGGTGTCTGGGTCTCCAGGGGATGGACTTAAATAAAAAGCTTGGCAGTGAATCTCGTTGGTAGCTACGTCCCAAACAAAACCGGGTCCTTACAGAGACGTTTAACCAAATAACCACCACTTTGAAATACCAGAGAGAAAATAACATTTTCTTTGGCTAAAAAAAAATAAATAAATAAAAAGCAATTGAATTTATTTTTATTTTACTTAGCTAGGCCATTCATGGACAGATTTAAAAGCAACAAAATTTTGCTGAGTTTCGTTAACACATGTGCCTTTTTAATTTTAGAATATAGTCTACATCTGGATTAAAAAAAGTTTTAAATAAATTTAAGACATATGACAACAGTGGAACCCTTCATCATTCTATGTACACCACGGATAGAATGTCAGTTGGTTCCATTTCGGATAAGTCCACTTTCTCATAATAACATTATTATTTTCACTGGCTGAGTGGCAAGCTTCGTAACGGGCTGGCACGGTGCCAGCTTCCACACACTGGGGTAGGGGCGGGGAGGGCGTGAAAGGGCTTGGGGGTAGGGGTGCCACAGGACAACTATACAGTGTAACAGAAAATCATTAATCTCGTAGTACCGGTTACCAATAGACAGTGCTGTTTGTGCGCTTATCACAATGGAATCGACGAAGTTTCAGAGCAAGGAGGAGATTGGAAATACTTGAAGACAGGGCCACTGTTACAAAAAGTAGTGCAAACAGGAAAACTGATGCAATCCTAGCAACGCTGCGGCCTCCACCAGCCCAACGGCAGGGCGGTAGGAGGCTGCGCGCCCCGCCTTCCCCAGCGCCCAGCTCCGGGCGCCGCTCCCAAGTGTGGCAACCCAGCGCCGCGCCCCAGCATGGCCCCTTCTCAACTTATCTCCTCCAGAAAGAACAGAAAAGAAACTCCAAGGAAGGCACAGGATGAATGCAGGGCGTCAGCTCAGTCCCATTTCCAGCAACTTAGAACACAGCGCCCCCAGCACCACCACTACGAGAGAGGGGGAGGGGGCCCCAATCTTAACTCCCGCCACCACTTTCCTCTCCTCTTCGCAGAGGAGGCCCCTTCCTCCAGGCAGCCCCGCTGCGCCCCCCGCACGTACGTAGCCACCCCCCACCCCGCAACTTTGCAGTCTGCCCATCGTCCCATCGCGCCCTACAGCCAGAAAGAAAACAGCTTTGAGGAAAGGGTGAGAGATGGGGCCAGGAAGGGTGCTGGGCATCCGCGGGCGTCCCGCCTCAGTGGCCCCAATTGCTGAAGCCGATCTCCTGCTTGTATCTGTTGGTGAGGATGTTGGCTTTTCGCGTGAGTTTGGAGAGCACAGTGTGCAGCCCGCGCAGGTGGTAGTGGAACTGCTGTTCCAGGTCCTCCTCGCCGGCTTCCGCGCCCTCTAGGTGGCTCAGGTCCACCAGGATGTCCTTGGACTTCCAGGCGTTGCCTTCCTCGCTCCCCGCCGCCGGCGGCGGCTGGTGCAGAACCCCCCACTCGATGTCGTTGCGGATGGACTTGAGCAGCATGTAGTGGCTGTACATGTCCCGGGAGGGCGCGAAAAAGCTGCCGTTGGCGCTGCCCGGGCCGGGGGCCGGGGGCGTGCGCTCCTCAAGGCAGCCGCCACTGCCGCCCACCTCCACGCCGACGTCGTTGTCCAGCCCCGGCTCGGCTAGTGGCACGTCGCGCAGCAGGCTGGGCACCATCACCGTCTGGTCCATGTTGTTCACAGCGCCGATGAAGCGGTTCATGGCGTTAAAGAGCGAGTGCTTCTGGTTGTAGGTGTCGCAAATCTGCATCATGGTGGCCGCGCGGGCGCCGGGGCACAGGGACGCAGAGGCAAGGGATGGCCGGCCGGGGCGACGGGCTGCCTGCCCTCACGCGCTCTCCGAGGCCCGCGCCGGGGGCCTGCCTAGAGCCGGTGCGCCGGGATTCCCGGCTCCTGCTCCGCCCTCTCCAACTCTTGTCTAGCTCGCAGCCGGGCCCTGCGGGACGCGCAGCAGCTCGGAGCTTGGGCGCCCGGAAGCTCGCGATGGCGGCGCGTGGTCCGCGGGTCGAGCCCTGGCCTGGCTGGGGAACGGGAACGAAAGAGATTACCCACCCGGCGAGGGTGCCCGGCGGCCCCGCCCGCGCACAGCGCCCTCCCCGGGGCCGGCTCGCCCGGGACGGAGCGCCGCGGGTTCCAGCAACCCAGCGCTCCCCCCGCAGCCCCGCGGTCCCCCCCCCCTCGCCCGCCAAGGCCGCGGAGAGAAGGAAGGAGTGCTTCCCACCCCCGTCCCCCTAGGAAAAGGCTGAGTCCCAGCATCTACAGTGAGCGGGCAGAGATGGGGCGGGGGCACCCACCTACTGCTGTGGCTCAAGATCCCCTGCCGCTGGGTATCTCAGCGCTCCCGCTGCTGGCGGCTGCTGCCTGCGGGCGCTGCTGCGGTCAGTGGCCGGATTGTGACTGCGGGCGGCTGTGGTGGCGTCGGCCCCCTACCCATCCCAGGTGCTCAATTTATAGAGCCCCGGAAAGGTGTCGCCGGCGCTCAAGGGCCACCCCTGGTGTCTCCACCTCCCGCCTCCCCGGCAGCGCCAAGATAAAAGGCCCGGGCCAGGATGACCGAGAGTAACACTCTCCTGGTCCCTTCTACAGCGAGGGCGGGGCGTGCCGGGCCAGCTCCGCCTCTCGCCTGATACCCGGGCGGAGGGAGGGCTCCTTGGCCTGGCCGGGCTGGGCTGGGCGGAGGAGGGATGGAGCAGCCGCACCCTGCCAGCCCGGAGAGCAGAGCAGGCCAGTTGGGGGAGGGCGGGAGACCGAGCGGGGAAAGATGCTGGCGTCCGGACCCGCCTGAAGGAGGGCAGGCGTGCTGGTTCGGGTGGGCCTGGCACACGCTCCTGGAGTGGGATGACCGAAATGCACCCTGGTTGCAAACGGAGCCCCCAACCCTGAATCGATAGTGTACGCTGCCCAGAAACTACGATCCTGGTTTATTATTAGCCGTCGGGGGCGGGGGAGGCGGGGAGGGGGGTGGCGGGAAAGGGACTAGCAGCAGCCGCAACTCCATCTCAGGGCTCTTGGGTAAGAAGGGTGGCTGGTCATGCCTGGTGCACGTGGACGCATGGTGTTCTCGCCGTGGCCCTGGCCTTGGCCAGCTGCTGGGGGAAGGGTGCCTCGGAGCCTTTTGCCTAGGTCCAGGCCGGGTCTTTCCCAATCTTTTCTGTAACAGCTGTTGCCAGGGATGAAGAGCAACCCACCGCCAGATCTGCACCTTTCCCCAAGAGAACAGTAGTGCCAATGGGGAGACGTAGCCAAATTCCTCACTTTTGTCCAAGTCCTGCTACTCAGAGATGCTGGGGAGCCCTGGCCATGTGGCCTTTTGGCTGCCAAGGGGCCAGGAGAGGGTGATGGTAGTTAAGCTTGGTGTTGGGTATCTTTCATCATTTAACAGAAAAGCTGGGAGGCATACAGTCATATATATATATATATATATATATATATATATATATATATATATATGGTGTGGGTGTGGAGTTTGAAATGTTACTTTCCAAAGATAGTTCTTAAAACACAGGGTCATTGAATAGGGCCAAAGCCATGTACTGAATCTTTGAATTTAAGTTTTAAGAGCATTGCACCTTAAATTTCACTTTGGTACTCCAGACCACAGCCCATTTTCATTTATTTTTGTTTCACCATCTCACTTCCCTTGTCCTGTCCTTCACTGGCTCCTCTTCTCCAATAGTTCTACAGATAACAAGATACAAGTTTCTAATTTTATTTTTTTTTTAATTTTTATTTATTTGACAAAGAGACAGGTAGAAAGGGAACACAAGCAGAGGGAGTGGGAGAGGGAGAAGCAGTTCCCTGCTGAGCAGGGAGTCCCTTGTGGGGCTCTATCCCAGGACCCTGGGATCATGACCTGAGCAGAACAGATGCTTAGTGACTGAGCCATCGAGGCATCCCTCAAGCTTCTAATTTTAAATTGCTTTTCTCTAAAACCTTTCAGTGGCGCTTCTACTATATTGTTTCTCACAGGATAAAAATTGCCAAAAGAAGAGAGAGGCACCTAATAAAGGAGTTTATTTCTTTCCCTCCTTCTTTCACTTTAATTGTGTATATTTAAGTTTTTTCCACAGCAAACTATCAGATTTGGTGCAATGTGGACTGACCTGTGAACAACAGGACACTAGTCAGAGACTTCTGGAGGCAGAGCCTAACCAGGGGACCTCCAGTTCCAGGCCTTATTAGCTCTGCTAGATCATAGGCCATGTTTTCCTATTGATAAAACTTGGATAACACTACCTGCTCACCTACCAGTCTTTGGGTGGAGGGATCAATGGAAAGAAAAATGTTGGGCAAAAATCATTACATAAATTTGAAGCATGAAGATAGTCTCATCCTCCCACTTGCACTCATGGAGACTTAGGGAAACTTTCCCACAGTCAGTTTCCTTATCAAGAAAATGGAGCTTCTCCCAAGGGCTATGTCCAATTTTGTTTAAGGTTAAATAAGATAGTGGATGTAAAATTTATGAAAATTAGAAGCTACTTTCCAAAGATTAATTGTACTTACTGAAAGACATCGTAGCCAAGAGGTGTTTATGTGAAGTCAGAAACTTTAAAAACGTGTAAATGGGCTATGATGAGCCACAGACCCTTTCCCCTAGTACTTAGGCAGCAGGAGAGTACAAAAATCAATTTTAAATCTTTACAACCAATGAGATACAAAGAGCGTTGCAAGAGGACAGCTCGAGAAAAACACACATCCTGTTTCCAGTAGGTGATCGTCTCACTAATTAGAACATATTTGTCCCCCATTACAGATTCTCTTGATATTTTAAGTATGTATGCCTCTGGATGAAAACTTGGTATTCAGATTGAGTTAATTAAAAGCTGGAATCCCGCCTCTTTTTGTCTTGGTCCCAGTTCCAACACGGTTTGATAATAACTTGCAGAAAACGCAACTCCAAGTGATCTAGCAAAGGGATCCCAGCAAAAAGGCTCAGGTTGGAAAAACGCCCCTAAAGCCTTCTTTTTGGACCCCACCCTTCTCCCCCAACCCCCACCCGTTTCCTTCCTTCCTCAAGTCTCGCGGTCCCTCTCCATCCTCCAGTTCTTGATTTCGGCCCCTGCTCTTTCACGTTTCTCAAATACTGTGTACGATGGCTCTTGCACCTGCCCGCAAAACTTCCCAACCTGGGCCTCCTCAGCTCCCGGGTGCCCGCGCAACTACTCACGCCCACCGAGTAACTCCGGAACGAAAAAGTCCCCGGGCCAGGGCTCCGGGCCCTTAGAATCACCCCACCACCGCCCCTCCAGCTTCAGCCAATCAGATGCCGTCTGAGCATATTATGCAAATAAGCCTTCACGCCCCGGCCAGTCAGAAGCCAGAGCCCCCTCCCCCAGCGTCCTCTTTCACCCCAGTCGCGCCGAAGTGGCGGCCGCGTCCCTGGCAACTGGCGCGCATTCAATTTTCCCTCAGACCGGGCTGGGAAAAAAAAAAAAAAGGTTCCCTGGGGTCATTTGGGAGCGGAGCGGGCGGGTCCCGGCCTGGCCCGAGGGGGCCAGCCTCTCTGGTTGGTTCAGGCACTCTCCCAAATCGAGATCTGGACCTGGCTGGAGATGCTGAGCCACCTGCCCAGGCTTTATTTTGCCTCCGGAAAACAAAGTAAGTCGTCCGTGAGCAAACAACTTTTGAGTACTTGGTGTAGGCCAACTGGCTCAAAGCTAGGTAGGGCCCCTGGCCTCAGCCTCCCGCCCAAGACGCTGAAGCCTCTGTGAAAGCCTTGTCTGGGGTCTGGCTCCCACCCCAGCTTCTCGTTCCACAGCTCCGACTCTGGAGCTCCGAAATTCCAGTTCTTAATTCGCACTTTACTTCCTAACCTCAGCAACCAGGAAATCATGCATTGCTGGCCCGTCTCCCAAAAAGTGTCCGCAAATTACCCCTTCCACTGTGTCCTTTGAACAAGTGGGAATGGTGGCGTATTAAAAGGCCAGAAATTCACAAACGAAAGAGAGAGCAAGTGTCAACTGGTCAGAGAAGGCAGTTTAGAGAAGTAAGAGGTTCAGCCGAGAGGTGGAGAGAAGGTGGAGGAAGTGTCTGTAAGACTAGAAACCAGCCCAAGTCAAGGTAGTGGAGATTCTGGATTACTCTGTGGCAGAACTTACAAGGAACCAGCTCATGCACAGTGTCCAAGAAACAGGACAGTCAGACTCTTGTTCAAGGGCATGCCCTTCGGCCATCCACTTCCACTGAAATCGCTCCCAACATCCCCACCAAGTGGTCACCCTGCCCGCATTCTCTTCATTCGCATCCCCCAGTACTAGTTGTCCCTCCTTGGAGCCCTCCTGGAGGCCACGCAGCACACCATCAGGGGAGCCGCTGTCTCCCTTGAATCCATTCTTCTTCCAGCCATCTACCCGCAGTTGCTACCGTGATTCTTCAGTATCATTTCCTAGGCGCTCCTCCATCCTGATCACTCTTTGCAAGTAGCTCTGGTTTGTTTGTAAGTGTGGCACCTGGAATTCATCCTAAGCACCATCTCTCCTAGGACTGAACGGAGTGCTGGGACCACCTATTTTATTGTAAGTGGTAACTTTCTAGGTCGTCGTTATTGCACGCAAGTGCCTGGAACTTAGACATGTTAATGCATTTGAACTCTACAACAACCCCGAGAAGAAAGTAAGGATCAGAGAGTTTAAGTGACCAAAGTAACAGGACTGGGATTTGACCTAGTTTTCTGCTGCCAGAACTAATGTTCCTTCTACACTATTCCACAAATACCTATTTCCTTACAATGCCACCTAACTTCGAATGGATTTCTTTTCACAGCTACCTCCTCCGTAAGCTGCTGGTTAACAAAATTCTGTGTATCCCATTCTTGAGCAGGGCAGATCGTTTTGGACCAAAGCATAGAATTTTATATGTATCTTACTTAAATTTTATCTCATTAGATTTGGCTCGCTACTCCACCCTGTTTCCATATTTTAGGCCCCAATTTTTTGCTCTGATGTATTCAGGTCTTACCCATACATTTGATAACTATTCTATATATTCATCCACGTTATTGATAATGGGCAAAAGGCAGCACTCAGTAAAGGGCAAAGTGCTGTAGAACATTTGGAAAGCTCCTTCAGCTTGATATCAGTCCATTAATTAGCACCTTTTGGTGTATGTTGTTTCAGCCAGCTATGAATCATATTAATTGTTCAATCATCTAGCCTACATAAAATTTTTTCTTGACTACAGAATATTATGAGCGACCTTGCTAAATGCCTTGCTCAAATCCCAACTTAATGGCTCGTATTTTTCTTATGGGGTCAGGAAGCAGGGTATTTTTTGTCATCTGCCATGGAGAAACCACTGTCACATGGTACAAATGTGGCAGAAATAGCATCACAATATTCTGAGTTAAAAATTGGGAGGGGAGGAGTAATCTCATTGTCATTGTTACTATAAGATACACCCTCACAAAGATTTAGTTGGGAGAAGGCTAAAACCCAGGAACAGGGCAGGAGTGAGTCTGTTGGCCTCAAACCTTGAGCTTCCAGGTTCTGACATGTCTGAATACGTTGGAGTTAGCACTTTGTCAAATCTCATTTTAAAAAAGCCTCTTTAGCATTGAATCCAGGAGGAGTAAAGCACAGAAAAAGTTGAAAATACAACAAAAGGTAGTCTTTATTAAGTTCTCAGCATTTCTCTATCTTTGGGAACTTTATATAGAAAATGAATCATTTAATTTGAGTGTGGTAGATAAGAAAAGTACAAGACTCATTATAGGTTTGCTTACCTACCTTATAGGGGCATCTCAATTTGGTTATTCCTGGAGCCCTACAATTCCAGGACCTCCTTGCACCACCAACATAGGAGGACATGGGCAAGGGGAATAACTCCAGGGAGTTATTTGCATTTGACTGCAGAGCATAGAAGGAACCAAGACAATGTTCTTCCTTCACTCTATTCTGTGTATCTATTGGCTTATTTTATTTTTTTAAAGATTTTATTTATTTATTTCACAGAGAGAGATCACAAGTAGGCAGACAGGCAGGCAGAGAGAGAGAGAGATGGAAGTAGGCTCCCTGCTGAGCAGAGAGCCCAATGCGGGACTCGATCCCAGGACCCCAGGATCATGACCTGAGCTGAAGGCAGAAGCTTTAACCCACTGAGCCACCCAGGCGCCCTACTGGGTTATTTTAAATTATGAAATTAGATTCAGAGTTTATAGATTATAATGCTAAATTAACATAGGAAGAAAAGATGTAAGTATCAATATTGCATGTGTTCAAGTCCTAACGAGTGACATATATGTATATATATATATTCCATTTTAATGTTGTATATATAACTTAATGTATGTTTATATATAAATGTTATATATATATATCATTTATATGTATTTTATACACACACACACACACACACACACACACACCCTTTTATTGAATCTACAATGTCATGAATACAATGTTATCTGATAGAAAATGTCAAGAGTTCCCCACCATAGTTTACTCTTCTAACCCTAATAATGAAAGAAAATGGGCCTAGATGAGGTATACGGGAGTTGAGCTGACTCACCTATATCAAATCAGGTCTGGACAGAGTGCTTAGGCTAATCTCATGAGCAAGGAGAAAAGAATAGTGTGGCAAACAAAAGCAAAAGAAAAAACAGTCTGCGAGAGATGTGTTTGGAAGCAAACATAACTCACAAGTCCCTCTAGCTATAGAAGGAAGTAAGAATAGGAAAAATAATAAACCCTGGGGAAGATTTAAAAAAGGAAATTGCAGAGCAAAGGAAACAAAATTTGAACAACAACAGCAACAAAACACCAACCAAACAAACAAACAGCTGAAGAGGTAATAAATGGACCAGAAACAGAATAAGCATGACAGAATGTCTAGTTACTGCCAGAGAGTGAAGGGTTCAGACCATCACAGAGAAGAGCCACGAACAGTTAAAGGAAGTGTTGGGTCTAGACAACAGACAACACATGGATGTAACTGATGTCACAGAAGTAGAGATCTCGATCCATGAGCTAGAAAACAATTCAGACATGATAGAGAAAATTGTCCTTAATAAAATGTGTTCATCTGTAGCTTTAATAGCATGCTGTATAACAGGTAAAATTATTCAGAAAAGCTGACGTTGAAAAACAAGCTAGTTATATGTTTCAACTTCAAGGAAGAAGAAAAAGTCTTCAAGGATCCAAGTAGGAAAAGAAGTCGCCAGAAAGACAGCGCTTGCAGGGGAGGGTAGAATCAAGCTAGCTTTACAGAAACATTCAACAGCAGGAGACAGTAGAACTATAAAAAAGAACATGTGAGTCAAGAATTTTATATGACTCAAGTAAAAAACAATAGAATTCTCAAACATGAACTCAGAGCTTTTCTTGAAAAAACAAAATTACTCAGGGATAAAATTCTGCCAACAACAACAACAAAATGAACCGAAAGAAAGAACACGGGAACAAAGAAACCTTGATGAAAGGATTCATGGTGAGCTTCAATCCACAGAAATACAGAAGGAAGATTAAACTGTGGGTAGGACGGTTGCAGGACAGAATAAATATTTTAAACACCTACAATGTGAAAATAATGCAAGCATCAAAGTTGGAAGATGGGAGAAGAGATTAGAAAAGGCAATCAACTTTCATTGCAGTCCGTCGATCAGTGAAATCTAAAACCAAATTGTGCCATTTACAAAATGAAGACACCAACATCTTAATTCTCAAACAATTTTTTTCTCCACTTAAAGGAGTCCTTGAGGAACTAATGTTTTTTATAGCAAAAATATCTCTTTCTAAAGTTCAGTATTTCTTTCCATGTCGCTCCAGTTACTATTCAAAATTCAAGTAAAATTCAGTTCCACATTTCATTTAAAGTAGCATGTAAACTAATGTTCTATTTCTTCATTTGAGTACTAGATGCTACTTACATAGGTGTGTTCAATTTGTTAAACTGACACATACTCGAAAACTTTCTTCCCACGTGCTATACTTTGTTTGGAAATTCCATTTATATATATTGTCCTGATAGTTTGTCAACAGTCTCATCTGGTGAGCTGTTTTGGAATTAAATGCTCTCAGTATTGTTTTGGTAAAAACACTTGTGAACCCAAATATTACGTGGGAGTAGGAAAGCAGTACGCTATCTGAACTCTGACCCTTAGAGCAGAAATTATTGCTCTCTGTTCCTGTCAACTGCAGTTGAAGGAGTCCAGTGTTGGGAGTTTCCAAGCCTTGGTCCTGGAGAGATGATATTCTCAGACGTGATTCCATTAAAACAGCATTTTTGTGTAAATGCCTTAAATACTGTTTCTAAAAGTGCATTCACACAGTGTATTTATGGGTGGGTATCTGCTTTTGTTATGCTGTTCCTTGTTGTGTATCAATTACAGATGATTCATAAAACTAGAACCCTGGTATCCACCATTGTCTCTGTGAAGTCTGCATTTCTTCAACCCTAAAGGTAAAAAAGTTCATGTGAGTGCAGTTCTAAGAGTCTCCTGTGTGCTCATCTATACCCCAAACCCGGCCAGAGGAATATATTAATCTATAACATATATATATATACTGTTTATCATGCTGCTGCGCAAAGGTTATCCTTGCCAGTTTGGCCTGCAAAGTTTGGACTTAGGTCAGCATTGGTCCTGGGCAGTCCGAAATCCAACTGCGGCACGTGGTCAGTTTCCTTTTTTCCTAAACAGCTTCACGATTAGTAGAAATTTGGAAATAAACCCATGTGTACACCATTAATGAGCACCTTCTTCCTAGAAAAACATTAAATAAGGAAACGTATGTTTTCCAACTTTAAGACACAGCGTCTTGTGTAATTTCATTTTGTACAAAGCGGGCGATTACCTTGTCTGGGATTATAAAGTGGGTGTTTGTGGCGTGGAGCTCAGCAGGCAGTGTTTGTTATACATGTTTATTTGGGGCTACACAAGGTCTCTGGAAATGACTTGCTTGGTTTCCCTTGGAGGGGCTTAAATATCATTTCAACCCTGTTTTAAAATATTAGCAAATGTTAAGTGAAAATGCTGAAGTGGTTCCGCATAGGGATTATATTTGGGGTTTTGGGAAAAAACAACCTTGATTTACATAACAAAACATCCGTAAGAGAAAACAATGTGGCTAGGAGTTAAAACATCTCTTTCCTGTTTAGTCTTCTTCGCTAGAAGAAGGGCTTTAAAATCAGAATCCAGAACATTCTAAATTGAAGATTCTTGGAGTCTGTGAAATATTCAGTGAAGACATCCTAAGTGTGGGTTTAATGTTTGTTCATTCCATTCTATTTTTTTCCATTTAGTTTTAGACAGTCCATTCACCTTTGTTAGATCTAGGCTGAAGCAAATTGGATGTTAAGAATGACCAGTTCAGCTCCTTTTATAAATGTTGGTTTTGACCTACTGTTGGGACCATGCCTTTTGTATGTTCAACCAGTTGGTTCAAGTACTTCACATTTCTTTGTTCCATTTGTGTTATTCCTCCATGACCAGAAAATAGAGTGCCTGGGTTATTACCACCTAACACCATGTTTATTCAGATTTCCATTTTTTATTTATTCAAGCAAAGGCATAAATTTGCCTTCCTTCTAGAATACAATCATTGACCTATGTTCCCAGACAGAGAACAGTCTCCTTCCTCCTCTCCTCTCCTCTCTTCTCTCTCTCCCCAACAAAAGGGCCAGAAATTGAAAAGAGAGAAATGCTTAATGGGAAGATGATGTTCTCCCAAATCCCTAACCATTTTGGAATCCTTCTGTAATTCCCTCAGAAAATGTAAGGTATGCAGGGAGGTCAAGTTCACCCACAAGATACTGTATAAGGTGACATAATAATTAACAAAACAGAAAAAATAAACCCACCACACATTGCAAAGAAAGTGATTCATTCTAAAGTTATGACTGGATTCTCATAAAGATCATAGAAACATCGTAGTAAATTTGTGTTCTAATACAAAATTAGGTAGAAATAAGTTTTCTCTAACAAATGTCCTATTTCCTTGAGAGGGTGGCAAGCCACATCAGGTAGCGTAAAGAGCCAAGTCTCTGGACTCAGACCATGCTCCTTCCCCACACACACCCCAACCCCAAGGTGTAAATCACCTCTCTGCCATTTCCAACCTCCAGAGCTCAAAGCAGGCACAAAGGCTCAGTTTCTTCACCTTGCAGAGTTCATGGAAGGAGAAAGATGAGGTATGCCCATGATAGAGTACCAGGCATCGGGCCAGCAGTGTGGTACCAGCTGTGACACATTTCCACTGTGTACTGCGTGTCTCTATCAGGAGGCCGTACACGAGAAATGTGAATGTATTATCAATCCCCAGATCATGTCTTCCTTCCTTTCGAGCAAGTTTCCTGTAATGTTATCATTGAATATTTTTTTCTCCTTTGGGATTTCGAGCCTCTTCTTCCAGAGTTTATTGTATGCTTTTGTCTCTCTTTCAGAGCTGTCACTTTTTAAAAATTTAGTTTCATTTATTTGTCCTTTTTCAAGTCCCTTGAATAGTTTCTCCAAGCCTATCTCCCTACTACTCACTCCTGGTATCAGTAGGATCTAGTCTACTTTTTGTCTTGTCTTTGTGTTTTTTTTCTTTATTTTTATGGGGTTTTTTGTTTGTTTGTTTGTTTGTTTGTTTTGGGGGGTCTTTGTCTTTATGGGTTTTTTTGTGTTGTTGTTTTTTTTCAACAATCTGTAATACTTTCTTTTAAAAAAGATTTTTGGAAAATCATGGCCAATATATTTGCAACTATGTGGCTGGAACTAGAGGGTATTATGCTGAGTGAAACAAGTCAGTGAGAGAAAGACAATTATCATATGATCTCACTGATAGGAGGAATTTGAGAAACGAGACAGAGGATCAGAGGGGAAGGGAAGGAAAAATGAAATAAGAGAAAATCAGAGAGGGAAACAAACCATAACAGACTTCTTAATCTCAGGAAACAAACTGAGGGTGGCTTGGGGTTGGACACTGGCGGGGAAGAGGGTGGGTGTGTGCTATGGTGAGTCCTCTGAATTGTGTAAGACTGATGAATCACAGACCTGTACCCTTGAAACAAATAATACATTATATGTTAACAAAAGCTCAAAATAAAAAAAATTGTGGTGAATATGCCAATATTTGATAAAATTGGATTGGGTGTACATGTTGCTTATTATTCTCTATATTTTTCTGTGAGCTTGGTTTTTTAAAAATAGACTTTTGTTTTTGATTTGTTGTTTTGAGCGGTTTCGGGTTCACAGCGAAGTTGAGAGGAAAGTACAGAGCATTCCCCCACATGCCCGAAGCCTCTACCTTTAGCTGCAGAGTGGTCCATTTGTTACAGGCAATGATCACCACCCTTCAAAGCCCATAGTTTACATTACAAATATGCTCTTGGTATCTATAATTATTTTGTTATCATGTCTATTTCCTGAGCCCCGCCAGTACGTTTTATATCTCTTTCTCAGCTTCTTCTCATCCCTCACTATCTTCCTTGAGCCCTTTTCCTTCTCCTTTCTCAAAACAATCTTTCTGGGTAACTTCGTTATAATCGTTCATGTCTTCTGCGCGGAGGGCAGCCACATTTTCCCAGGTGTGCGTTTTTTTTTTTTTTTCCCTTCTTTACATCTCTCCTACCTTCACATAGAACCCATCAATAAATCGCACTAGCTTCAACTTCAAAATATCTCCAGATAGGATCATTTTAGGCCCCTTGGCAGTTAAAGAGGTCAGGTCTGGCCAATGACATGAAAGGGGAAAATTCTCCATAGCTTTCGGGAAAAACTTTCTAAAAGCAGACAGACAGCATTGGTATGTGCCTTCTGCTTTTTTCTAGTTGCCTTTCTTCCCTTCTTACTGTTGGGAAAGCAGCTTGGGGCTTCAGATGGGGCAACCATTTATCACTCTAAGGAAGATAGCATGAATCTATAAGAAGCTAAGTGTAGATGACATCTACAAGCAGCTCTATTAGCCATAAAATGTCTAGCCCCATATTTCCTTTTACCTTTAAGCTATCGTGGTCAGTTTTCTGGTACATGCGGGTGAGAACCATCTTGACTGATGAACATCGTGTAAACAATAGTTATTCATTTCCTGTGCCCGTCGTAACAAAGCACCACAAACTTGGTGGTTTAAAAGCAACAGAAAAATTTCCCCCCTATCCTGGCATCCAGATGTCCAAAATCAAGGTGTCGGCAGGGCTGCTTTCTCCTAGAGGTTCTGAGCAACAATCTGTTTCCTGCTTCTCTCCTGGTGTCTGTTGGCTGCCAGCAACCTCTGACATCCTCTATGTATTACTCTTATTTCTGCGCTTGTCTCCAGATGACCTCCCCTCAGTCTCTGTGTCTTGTCATTTTCTGTCTCCCACAAGGACACCAGTCATCGGATGTAGGGCCCACCCTGATTCAGGATGATCTCGTCTAGAGATTCTTATTTTCCTCTGCGAAGACGCCTATTCCAAATAAGGTCCCATGCTGAGATTCAGAGTGAATATATAGTTGGGGGGGGCACCGTCTAACCCACTACATGTGTGTGTACACATAAGTGGAATTGTATGTATGTAGCTTTATTTTAGAGCAGTCCTTTTATTTATATATTTATATACATTGTACTTTGTACTTGATTCTTCTCTTTCTCTCTTCCCACATCAACCTACATCATACTACTCTCATAAATCATGTTAACATATTGTGTATCCTTCTATTTTTACCCACAGACATCTAATCTTATGCAGACAGAATGTATGCACACACACACACACACACACACACACACACACACAGTATCGGTTAGCTGTCCTGCATAATGAACTACCCCCCAAACTCAGTGATTTAATATGGCCATTATGTCTTATTATAGTTCATAGATCATGAGACTGAGATTTGGGTATTTTGGCTGGGCTTGCTCATGTATCTCAGGATCATCTGGGGTCTCTGTCAAGATTGGATTTGTCTGGAGTAACTTTTAACTTTGCTAGAGTGGCTTTGCCTCACCATCTCTCAACCTCCTCCTGGGACCAGTGGGCTAGCCTGAGAATATCCTTCCTGTGGAGACAGCGGAAGTACAAGGGGGCAAATCCAACCACACGAGCACTCTTTCAAGTGTCCACTTGTGTCACATCGGTTAACATCCCATGGGTTAAAATCATAATCAGTGGGCACAGAAATCTATTCCATCTCTTGATGGAAGACACTGAAGTTACCTGGCAAGGGCCTGGATATAGGAAGGAGCAAAAATAGGGTCCATTAATGCAATCTATCTCATAGATGGATATGATAAACAAACATGTCTGCCTTCATTTGCTGAGTATTTGTTTCCCAGAAATAGGATCATGCTATGTGATTTGTTTGCATCTTGCTTTTCTCAGTGACACCATGAAAATAACTCTAAGTCATCTTTTTATCTCTGATTCGGTTTTTAATTGGCTATGTATTATTCCATCTTGTGAATCTATAATTATTTAACTATATGTAATATATTTTTAAACCATATATGGTTTAAATCATATTTATATATATGGTTACATATATAAATATGTATAGTTACATATATATAAATATGTATAGTTACATATATATAAATTTGTATGGTTACATACATATACATATATGGTAGCATACATAAATATATATGGTTACACATATATACATATATGTGGTTACATATAAATACATATATATATAAGTATATATGGTTACACATATCTAAATATATATGGTTACACATACATAAATATGTAAAACTTTCTTGATGGGTATTCAATTTGTTTCCTTTTCTTAAATCAGTCATTCATTTTGAAGAGTATGGAAAAAAATCCTTTTGGAGTAGTTTTTCAGGAAAGAATGTCCTGGATCAAAGATATGTTTATTGTCTACTCCTGAAACCATATTACACTATATGTTAACTAACTAGAATTTTTTTTAAAAACTTGAAAAAAACCAGAAGATATGTCTATTGTTAATTTTGATAGAAAGTTCCAGGTTATTTTTCTTTCTTTTCTTTTTTTAAGATTTTATTTATTTATTTCAGAGAGAGAGAAGGAGAGTGCTTGGAGGGACAGAGGGGAAGGGAGAGGGCCAGGCCAGCTCCACACTGAGCTCAGAGCCCAAGGCAGGGCTCGATCCCATGACCCTAAGATTACAACCTGAGCCCAAGTCAGCTTACTTTTCAAATGAGGCTGTGATACTGCAATTTTATCAGTGCTTTATGACACGGTTCCCTGCATTACTGCCAAGAAGTGGCGGCATTGATTGTTCTTTCATAATCTTTGCCCCTTTATTGTGCATAAAGTGACCATTGCTTCCTCACCTTTCATTTCTCTGTTTGTGAATTTTAGCATCTTTTCATATAATCTGTCATCTGAGTTTGCATTTCTGTTACTAGTCCCTTTATACCCCTTTTTTTTTTTAAAGATTTTTTCTTTATTTATCTGACAGAGATCACAAGTAGGCAGAGAAGCAGGCAGAGAGAGAGGAGGAAGCAGGCTCCCCGCTGAGCAGAGAGCCCGATGCGGGGCTCGATCCCAGGACCCTGGGATCATGACCTGAGCCGAAGGCAGAGGCTTAACCCACTGAGCCACCCAGGTGCCCCCCTTTATACCCTTTTCTCAGTTTTCTGTTGAGCTGTTTTTCACTTTCTTGTCAATTTGTAAGAGCTCTTTGTATATTATAGAAAGTATGTCTTTGATTGGCTTAGGGGTTACATTATCTCTCCAGGTCTTTGTTTGTTTATTGACCTTGTTTACAGTATCCTTTGTCCTGCAAAAGTTCTGTTTGAGGCTGTTTTTGCTATTTAAATATTTATTAAATTAGATGCTTTTTGAAACAGCCGCTATGCCAGCTAAGCCAGTGGAATAAGCATCAGGAGGTGGAGTGGGGGAGAGGGATCATCTCTTGACACTGCCTGGAGCTTCCTCCAAATCCTCTGTGCATGCAAAAGAGAAATGAAATAGGGCATTTCAATTATACCTCTACCAAATTGAAAGAGGAGAGAGATAAATGAGAAGTCACAGGTAAAGAACATGTGGTTGAGGCCCCAACAACTGTTATTTAACAGAAAAAAAAAACCCACTTGAGTTAACTAGGACTGGAGGAGGAGCTCAGCTGAGCACTGTGCTCATTTCCGAGGATTGCTGTAACAAAGCGCCGGGAGCTTGATGGTTCCAAGCAACAGAAATTCATTGTCTCACAGCTGTAGACGTGTGACATCAAGGTGTTAGCAAGGTTGTTCTTTCTGGAGGCTCTTTCCTAGCTTCTGGTGGTTGCCTGATATCTTTGGCATTCCTCAGCTTGTAGGCTTTTGACTCCAATCTCTGCCTCCATCATTGTGTAGATGTCTTCAAAGCCTATCTTCACCAGTCCCAGGGTATAGGGCCAACTATAATCCACTCTGACTTCATATTGACTGATTACCTCTGCAAAGGCCATGTTTCTAAATAAAGTCACATTCTGAGGTTCTATGTGGATACAAATTTTTTAAGGACACTATTAAACTCAGTACAGTCAGCCGTTGGCCTGCTGCCCCCCCGCAATCACATCATTTCCATGTGCAAAATACATCCCCCAATGTCTTAACTCATTCCAGCACTAACTTTAAACCAAAAAATCTCGTCTAAATATAATCAAGCTATTGAAAAGTTCACAATCTCACAAAGTTCTAAATGTTATCATGTAAATCATCTAAATCAGGTATGGATATAAGATTTGGAGGCTAAGCGATCCTGGAGCTAAAGTCCTTTACATCTGCAGACCAGTGAAACTAGAAAATAAATTATCTGCTTCCCAAATACAATGACTGACAATGAGAGGGTAGATATTCCCATCGCAAAAGTAAACAAACAGTCACAGAATCTGGTATGCCTTCCGTGGAGAGCCTGACTCTGTAGGCTCCGCCACCAAGGTTCTTGTCCTGGATAGACTGGTATAGTTGGCCCTGCCTTCCACGATTTCCTCCAATTTTGACTATGTCTAGGCAAACTTAGTTCTTCCTTTTATAGCTTCTGTGTTTTTAATTTCAGGTAAAAATGTTTCCCCTTTTTAGTTGTTTAATTTTGTGTTTACATCTTTAAATCTTCTGACACGTATTTTTTCTATCATGCGAGATGGAGTCCATCTGAATTTTTTTCCAGATGGATATTCAATTGTCTCCCTTATTTTAACAAATCTCTACTTTTTCCAGAAAGTGGTTTGAGCTATGACTTTTGTCATTTATTAATTTCCCAGATATATTGGGACATAATTCTCGACTCTCTCTTCTTTCACACTGATTACTTTGTCTCTTCCCATGTCAATATTATATTGATTTGATAAAAGTGGCTTTTCAATATATTCTGGTAAAAGAAGACTTCCCTCACTGACTTGATTTTCTGAATGTCTCTTTTTATCCTCCAAAAAGTCTGTATGAGAGGATAAAATGAGAGTTTACAGTTGCACCAAACATTTGGTAACCACTAGCCAAAATTAAACCACTTAAAATTAAATTAATTAAAGTAAATTAAAATTAAAATTAACCAAACCTTGAATGACATTAGTAATTTTTTTAACATATTAATTTTGTTTTATTTTTTCATGTTTCAAGATTCATTGTTTATGCACCACACCCAGTGCTCCATGCAATACATGCCCTCCTTAATACCTACTACCAGGCTCACCTAATCCTCCACCCTTCTCCCCTCCATAACCCTCAGTTTGTTTCTCAGAATCTGCAGTCTCTCATGCTTCATCCCCACCTCGATTTATCCCAATTTACTTTTCCTTTCCCTCTCCTAATGTCTTCCATGTTATTCCTTATGCTCCACAAGTGAGTGAGACCATATGATTATTGACTCCCTCTGCTGGATTTATTTCACTCAGCATAATCTCCTCCAGTCCTGTCTACGTTGATACAAAAGTTGGGTATTCATTCTTTCTGATGGCTGCATAATATTCCATTGTATATATGGACCACATCTTCTTTACCCATTAATCTGTTGAAGGGCATCTCAGCTCTTTCCACAGTTTGGCGACTGTGGACATTGCTGCTATGAACATTGGGATACATATGGCCCTTCTGTCTATGACATCTGTATCTTTGGGGCAATTACCCAGTAGTGCAATTGCTGGGTCATAGGGTAGTTCTATTTTTAATTTTTTGAGGAATCTCCTCATTGTTTTCCAAAGTGGCTGCACCAACTTGCATTCCCACCAACAGTGTAAGAGGGTTCCCCTTTCTCCCATCCTCTCCAACACTTGTTTCCTGTCCTGTTGATTTTGGCCATTCTAACAAGTATAAGGTGGTATCTCAATGTTTTTTTTTTTTTAAGTATTTCTTTTTTTTAAAAAAAGATTTTGTTTATTTATTTGACAGACAGAGATCATAAGTAGGCAGAGAGGCAGGCAGAGAGAGAGGGGGAAGCAGGCTCCCCGCTGAGCAGAGAGCCTGATGTGGGGCTCTATCCCAGGACCCTGAGACCATGACCTGAGCTGAAGGCAGAGGCTTTAATCCACTGAGCCACCCAGGTGCCCCTTAATGTGGTTTTGATTTGAGTTTCCCTGATGGTTAGTGACCAGTTCTTCTGTTGTTCTGGTCACATTTCAAGTGTCTATAGACACATGTGACTGGCAGTTACTGTATTTAACAGCTCAGAATTAGAACCTTCCCATTGTTGTAGAAAGTTCTATTGGAGAGAGCTACTCTAGAGTATCTGACTTTCTTTGTTTCTGAGGATGATTCTTCTGAAGTGAATTCTTCCTTTAATTTGTGTTACATGTTTATTTACTTCTCATTTTCTGTTTTTGCAGGTGGGGGAGTGCCAGCAGTGGTAATAATATCTACATATAGGCCATATAGCATCCTTCTTTCATTTTGCTTATCTTTATTTAGATGGTGGCACTTCTGAAAAGGCCACTATTTGGTAGTAACATGAGGAGTATTTCTGTTTGTATCCAGGATAGAGCAATTGGAAATGGACTTACCCTCCCACCATAAAAACAGCAACAACTATAAAACTGGAAAAACACATGACAACTGTTTTCAGGCTTTAGACAACAGGCAGTATAAGAACATGACCCTTCAGAGGATGGAAACATGGGAGATGAGCCTCAAACTCATATATATCATTTTTCTGCTTTGGGGTACTTTTTGGGTCATGGTGCTAACCAAGCAGAATATGCCAGTCTCACTGGGCTGATGATATCAGAGTTCAGAGCAGCTGGAACACATGGAATTTTTTGAAAGTGTACCAGAGATGAGGGAGCTGAGCAGAACAGGACCTAGAATAGCCAATATAGTCCTGGGATTAGAAAAAAAAATTTGGAAGACTAATACTATGTATTACCATAAAGCTACCAAAATTGAGACATAGAGGACAAAGAGTTTAATGAAACCAAATATAATACGTGAATAAGTAGATAAAGTTATAAATCAATTGATTTGTGAGGCCAAGACAATTTATTGAGAGAAAGGAAAGTCTTTTCAACAACTGTTGCTAGAACAAGTGGTTATTCTTATATTAAAAACAAACAAACCTTACCTCACATCATATACAAAAGTTACTTCTAGATGAATCAAAGACCTAAGTCCACAAGCTAAAATTATAAATTTCTGGAATAAAATGCAGGAGACTCTATGATTTAGGGAAGCAAAGATTTCCAAATCAGGATGTAAAAGAAATTTATCATTACAAATTGTAAATTGGGCTTCACCAAAAATAAAAAAAGTTCTTGTCATCCAAAGTCAGTCAAGAAAATGAAAAGGTGGGCCCCTGGGTACCTCAGTTGGTTAAGCATCTGCCTTTGGTTCAGGTCATGATCCCAGGATCCTGGGGTCAAGTCCTGTTTTGGGCTCCCTGCTCAGCGGGGAGTCTTCTTCCCTGCCCTTCCTCTGGCTCATGTGTGCTCTATCTTCCTCTCTCTACTCTTTATCTCTCTCAAATAAATAAATAAAATCTTAAAGAAAAAGAAAATGAGAAGGCAAGCATGGTCTAGAAGGAAATATTCACAATACATATGTCTCATGAGGTGCTTTATTCAGAATTCATAAAAAATATCTTCAATAATAAAATAATAAGCAGCCCAGTTTTAAATTGCATAAAATGCTTCAAAAGACACTTCACAAAAGAAAACATACGGAGGCTAAGAACTGCATGAAAAGGTAGTTAACATCATCAGCAATCAGAGAAATGCAAATCAAAACCACACTGTGACATTACACACCCACTAAAATGGCTCATATTTAAATGTCTGATAAAAGGAAACTTTGGTGAAGATGTGGAATAATTGAAACTCAGTCTTGCTGTCAGGAGTGTAAGATGGTTCATCCACTTTGGGAAACTCTCAGTTTTCTGTAATGAGAAGCACACAGCTGTGCTCTGACCATTAGTTCTCCTCTAATTCATTCAAGAGAAATGAAAACTTTTGTCTACAAAAAGACTTGTACAAGAATGTGTATAGCACCTCTATTCATAATAACCCCAAACTTGAAACCATCCAAACATCTATTAACAGAAGACTGAATAAATAGATACGCCATAGTCACACAGGGGAATATTAGTCAGCAATGAAAACGACTGAATTGTTTATACACGGGACAGCAAGGATGACTCTCAAGAACACGTTGAGCAAAAGAAGCCAAACACAAAGGAGTATACACTCTTAAGATTACATGCATAGGAAGTTCAAGAATGGGCAAAGCTAACCTAGAGTGACAAAAATCAGACAGTGATGGTTGATGGTGGAGGGCGGGGAGGGGTTGAGCACCGGGGGCACAAAAGACCTTTCCTGAGTGATGGGCCTGTTCTCTTGTGTTCTTGATGGGAGGTGGTGACTACAGAGGCGTGTACATTTACCAGGACTCATTGAGCTGTAAACTCGAGATTTATGTCTCTTATTGTAGGCAGATCGGACTTCAAACAAACCAAAGGAACACTGTGAGGGGGATGAAAGGAAGTAAGCTGTGGTTGCCTGCGACTTTCAGTCAGGTATGGTGATTAGAAAATTGTGTGGCCAAATGTGTGTCTCTTCCCTACAGGTGACTGATCTTTGTCAGTTCTTGGCATAGCCCTTAAGAGGAAGGTCTCATTCACAGGGAAGGTTGGTTATTTAACTTTTTAGCTCCCTGGATTTTTTTCCTTTCATGGACCTGTGTTTGTTTTTCTGTTTTGTTTTGTTTTTTGGATTTTTTTTTATGGTTTGATTTGGGTTTTGTCTTGTTTCGTTCAGTTTTTCTTTGCTTGCGGCAAGCCTTGTCACCTCTGCCTTATCTAAAGGAAGTTTATCTGGGCTGGGGTAAACAAAAATGGCATATCCACAGTGTCTTTTCTTCACCATGACTTTCCTGTAGTGCTTTAGGGTGGAAAGAAGTCTACACCATGATGGGCCGTACTCCACCATATTTGGCTCACTCCCCCAGCCCATCCTCAGCAGGGCGAGACTCGGCTCCAGATGCCTTGAGATCTGGAGAGTTACTTGTTAGCTTTCAGCAAGGGCCCATGACTTGGTAGATATGCTCCATTGTGTGGGTCGTAGCAGCCATCTCTTAGTTTCATTGTGGCTGGAATTTTCTTTTGTTTTCCTTCATTCAGATCTGTGGGCTTGGAGCGCAAGAGTGTGACAGGATACTTTTACTTCACCATCTTTTGTTGAAAACCTTGAGTCTAGTGTGAGCTTTGAGAAATCTAGACGTGGTCCTGCCACTCCCATGCCTACAGCCTCTGACTGACCTCCACTGCCACGCAAAGGTCGAGTCCCAGAACACTGGGGTAGCTCACCAGGCTCTGTATGGCCCACCTCTGATTGAGCTGCTCGGCCTCATTTCACTTCTGGCTCCACAAATCTCAGATGCCCCAGTCACTTGCACCTTCTCTTATCCTTTTAAGATAACATTTATTGTTCTTCTTCAAATTATGAAATTATGAAAGTGACTGTATTCAGTGGTAGAGAATTAGGAAAGAGAAGTATAAAAAAGGAATTAAAAATTGCCTTTTGCCATGCTTCCTAAAAGGTAACCACTGATATCCTTGTGTCTTCTTTCATTACAGTATTATTTCTCTACATAACAGCCAGATAGTATTTTTATATGTTACATATTCTATATATGTCATTTAAAGGCAATGAGTTTCTAGACTCCTTCCATTCACAATTTATTCGGAACATTTCCCCTCACCTCACCATCATAATAGTTGAAGTGATAGTGAATATTAATAAGCACTTCCTACATGGCCAACACTTGACATGCATTTTCACATTTAATCCTCACAACTGTCTTTGAGCTGAGCACTATGATCTTCCCATTTCACAGACGGGGAAATCAAGTAACTCGCTCAAAGTCATATTGCTACTAAGTATTGGAGCTGTGACCTGAACGCAGGTGAAGCAGACCTCATTACTCCCTTGAGGGGTCAAAGAAACTGTTTAAAAACAACACTAAATATTGAACAGATACTAAAGAATGATTATAACCTATATGTAAGGTATAAAGAATCACCATACAATGAACCAAACTATTACCCATCACCCAGTGTCAAGCAAATACACTCATTTTTGAAGTTCTTCAAAGTGGCCTTCTGTGAAATGATCACAATTAGAATTAACAAACACGTGGGTCCTTGGATGAAAATTCCCCAGTGTAAAGGAGACAATGGCTCCCCCAGTCTCTCGGAGGACAGCAGGTCCTTGGCCTCTATAGAGAATCGAGACCCGTTGAGTGCTGTGAGCCCAGTTCCGGCCGATGCTCCTTGGGCGGTGCCTTCCCCACCCTTAGCAGACTTCTGCACTGAGGGGGGCCAGAGCAGTCAGAGCAAGGCCACCTTCAGTGAGGTCAACAGAGCATTCTTGGGAGCAATGGCATCAAAGTGGGCAGTGATTAAGGGATGAATGGGGTCTGGGCTGGTGGCAAGATCAGCTCACAATGAACAGTCTGGATGGACAAAGCAAAGGCAGCACCTCGGGAAGCAGCGAAGGACGGGGGCGGCCAAGCGAAGGGACGACTTTAATCACCACGGAGTTGGCTGACTATGAGTCATTCCAGGAAAAGCCAAAGGCCCTGGAGGCTCTAGGAAGCCCGAAACGTTCAGCGTCAAGGTGGTTTTGTTACTATCCACACCCTCATCTGTCCACCCTCCTGGGCCAGTGCAGGGCGAGCTAGGAAGGATTAATCAATATTTAATAAAATGCAAGTTTCATTGCCCTCATGTCATTCAGCTGTGGTGGCTCTTCCCCCCACCCTGCCTACTCGCTGTGGTCCCCAGGGGTAAACTCAAAAGTTGTACAAGTTGTCTTCATCAGACGGATACTCCCAAGGGACCCAGGAAAGCAGCAGTCAGAGAGGGCCACACCAGCGTCTGTGCCCCTTCTTCACCTCCCGCTACCGAACCCCTCGATGTAGTTCAGGACCTTTATTGTATCCAGACTGAATTCTGATAGTAGCCTCCTAAGGAGCGGCCTTGCTCCCAGTCTGTCTGCTATATTTGCCACCGATTTGGCTCCTTTCACAATTGCTTTTAATTGCCCAAAAATGCATGTGGATTTCCAAAGTCAAAATAATATCACAAGCTATAGTCTGAAAAGTTCCACTCCAATCACTATCTCTTCCGCCCTGCCTCCTCCCTTTCCTCTATAGGTAAGTATTTTTATTAGTTTTTCATTTGCCCTTCCAGTGACTTCTTTTTTGGGAGGCAAATACAGCAAAAATGTGTGTCTGTAAGTATGAGTATTAGTATTTCCTCCCTTTCTTAAGTATAAGATAGCATACTAAATACACTGCTTTCTATTTTCTGAATGACATATTCTGGAGATGTATTTATACACAGAGATTGTCCCTTTTCCTTTTTATGGTGGCTTAATACTCCATCATGGAGGTGTACTATTCTTTTTCCAACCAGTCTCCGTATTGAACATCTGGGTTATTTCAAATTCTTTTATTGATGACAAATTTATTTTTTTTTTATTTTTTTTTTTTTAAGATTTTATTTATTTATTTGACAGAGAGAAATCACAAGTAGATGGAGAGGCAGGCAGAGAGAGAGAGGGAAGCAGGCTCCTTGCTGAGCAGAGAGCCCGATGCGGGACTCGATCCCAGGACCCTGAGATCATGACCTGAGCTGAAGGCAGCGGCTTAACCCACTGAGCCACCCAGGCGCCCATTGATGACAAATTTAATAAAAAATAAATTTAGCAGCAATGTCGCTCCCTTGCTCAAAAACCTCTACGGCTTTCTGTGGCCTGCAAAATCCAGATGCCCTTGGAGGTCTTCTAACATCCGAAACAATCTACCTTCCCCAACCGGTTTTCCCCCTACCCATCCTGGACCCCGTGTAGCAGCCACAGGGGAACTTGTCCTCTCCATTCACCAATGTTATTTCCCCAAATTTCCCTTGCACATTGCTCATGTAGTTCCCTCAACCAAAACCTCTTTCTTCCTGTCCCCCATTTCCACCTCTTCTGTTCATGTTGGTTGAAAATACTCCTTAGTCCCTAGAGGAAAACTGGTCCTTGCAGGACTCCTTCACTGAGCCCGGTCCTCATCCACTCCTTCCCCCAAATAAAATTAATCACTCTCCCACGGGATTCCCAAAGCATTGTGCTTGTATTTTTATATTTCAGTATTGCAATTTACATCATGTAGTGTTTTCTGGTTATTTACGTACATTTCCCCCCCACCCCAATAGGTTATGGAAAAACGATTCCTGCACAGAGCTTTTACATGGTTAAGTGCTCAATACATACTCGTTGAATTGTTTGTTTTTATTAAATGTCTGTAAAAATAAAGCACACATAATAACTAGGACCAACATTGCTCATGGCTTTGAAAACCAAATGGATGTCACTCATCCTTTTGCTGGCTTTGTTTTAATCTACTGGGTGGTGGGAGAGGACCCAAAGCAATTCCTGAAGAAATAAGAATTCTCTGAACAACCGAAGGTTGTTGTGTTTGTACAGCATATTTATGTAGTTTTAAAATTACCATGCTTTGACACATCAACCTTCCTCTTAATAGCTTTTTGCCAACTACACTAAATTTCAAATTAAGTTAGTTAGGTCCTACTCAGAATGACTGCTAAGCACTTGCAGAGTTCAAAGGGCTTATTGATACCTTAAAATCAATGCTTAAATTTAAGGACAAGACTTATCACTGCCCTATGACATTGATATGACAAATTTGAACCATTCGTGGGGTCTCTTTAATAGGTGTGCAGATCTAGCCTCCTGAAATCCACCAGAAGATCCTTGGAAATATTTGATTTGCTTCTTTCTGTTGTAAGAGAAACAACCCCCCTCCCCCAAATTTTATGAAGCACCATCAGAAAGAGTCCTAATGAGCTCTTTCAAAATTAAGACAATGCAGTACAAAATCTCTGATTGTAGAGATAAAATTCTTTCCAGACTCTTGGGAAAACCCCAAAGGTCACATTAGCACTGATGGGATGCTGTGAAGTTCTAATTGACATGCATATTTTTGGTGGGTTAATAAATGTTCATTGTATTGGGTCTTCTATTTAGTCCATGTACAGGGCCTAAAGTCTATACCTTAAGAGACGTAGAATCTCATAGGAAAAATAAAACCTGTCAACAGGAGAACTGTCAAGGAGTTGGCAGCCATCTTTAATCCACCACAGACTCTGTCCTGGGTAATGACTCTGCACATAAGCAGATCCCAGGACTAGCTCTTGCACACAACCCCTATTTGTTGCATTGTTCCTGTCACTTAATACATATTTAGTGAATTAACAAATAGACCTTCGAGATACCATAGAGGACAAAATTAGAAGCTGGACTTTGTGGTGAAATGTATGCAGGAGGCAAAGGAGAGGAAAGGAAGCACAGTGATGATATTATGACGTTGGGAAGCAGATGGTTATAAACTGATAGCAGTTTCCAGAAGGGAATATGAGCTCATTTTCTGATGGATTAACTTTGAAAAACTGCTAAAACCATCCCTAGCAATGGTCAATTGAAAATAATAAAAATAATAAGGCTAGGTCATGGTTAAAGGTAAGGAGTATAGGGGAAGATTTGGCAATCATAGAATCCCAAGCAATGGTTAAAAAGGAAACAAATTATTTCGTCCATGGGAGAGACTGTAGCAGGAACAATTTTAAACAGTCACTGAGCAGCGCTGTTAATGAACACTATTACAGGAACATTTTTGTTGACCTTATTAGGGTTGTTCCCCCATTAACGTTGGTAGGTGCCCCACAGAGATCAGTAGTAAAGATACCTCGACTCTGCAAAAGAGCCTTCTCCGTGCCAGAATTTCAGAGGCTTCTCAAGTTGTCTGTTAAATCTGTGATCCGATGAAATATGCTCAACTCATATTCCATTCCACGTTTCAAGTTTACATTTTTCTATGCAGGTTGATCCGGCTACCGCTAAGGCTGGGGAAGCAGAAACTTCTTGGGAATCAGGGCTGATCTGGCTGAGGTTTATGGAGGGGCTCTTCCAGCCTTGCATTTAAATCCCTCCCTGCCTTCCTGTAGCACAAGTTGTAAAGTGCTTCGTAACCCCGTGACCAGGAGAAATGAGAGGCTCTGCTGAGACTGTAATCTCACTCTAAACAGGTCTCCGGCGAGGGCTGGCGAGCGGTGATACATCACGCGGCTCTCTCCTCTTGAGGCGCCCGGTGTCACCTCTACGGTGCTCCTGCTCGGGCTGGAAGATAGGAGGGCTTCCAGGGAGCGTCGGAGGGAGGTCTCCCGCGTGTGGCGGGCACAGGCGCATTAGCTGCTGAGCCAGAGGCCTGGCCCCCAGCCTAATTATTAACATTTGAAAGTCGGCTGCTGGGCAACTGCAGGAATAGCTTCTATGACATTTAAAAGTATGGATTTTTTTTTCTCCTCCTTCTTATTGGATGGGCCGGTTGCATATTAGTTTCTGGATATACTGTCATTGGGATTGAAGAAGTCATCTCCACCGTGGCTACTGTCACTATTGATCACAGCAAGGATGAGTTCTTTCGGGGACAATCATCACTGAGCACATATTGGAAAATGAGTAAAAGATATCCTTGTATTACTACCATTATTTAATATGAATACTAATTTTCTATGTATTGAAGCATGTGGGTGCTAGGTTCTCATAAAGAGCAAAACGTTACCCAAAGCCTGTCACTGCAGATAACATCCCTGGCCACAGGACATTTTCTATTCTGTTTGGATAAGGCAGACGGATGTATTAGAACTGTATCTCACACGTACAATCAATAGGCCATAGTGATTCATCAATAGAGAGAAAGAGTTCACTTAAAAGTATGACCTTCCAGCCTCTGAAAGAGCACTTGTAGTTCCAAGGATTTGCTAATACGCATTTAAGAGAGTGTTTTCCGAATGCTGGAGAATGTGGGTTACCTTTCAGAAAAAGGAGTCTTCTCCAGGCCTTGTTCGATAAGTGAACCTGGACTGAATGTGGCTCCGGGGAGAGGCAAAGGGTGACTGACTAGATCCGACATTTTCCTGCAATCACTGACAGTTTCAGAGATAAGTCACATCCTGGGTGTGGTGAGGGCTGTCGTGTTGCTCCCCTCTCCAGGGAAGCCAGGGACCAACACATCCCGTGAGCTGAGCAGATCATGGGAAGGAAGCATCTGCTACAGAAATGTGCCCAGTGAGATGGTTCGGAACCTCTCTTCTTAACCCCAGATAATCCTCTCATTAAGGGCAGGTGCGTGCTGGCCTGATCTCTGCCTCTCTGATCTGAGTCATTTTGTACCGTGGCTGCGAGG
This sequence comes from Mustela nigripes, assembly GCF_022355385.1. Lineage (NCBI taxonomy): Eukaryota > Metazoa > Chordata > Mammalia > Carnivora > Mustelidae > Mustela > Mustela nigripes. The sequence goes on from NC_081575.1 coordinate 90,293,353, forward strand.
GGAAATATATACATGTTCGAAGCTCTTTACTCTGTTACCTATGTCTCGGCCAAGAGCTACAAGAATAAGAGGAAGACTACCCAGCGCAAGGTAGCTGTGAAAAAGGAAAGAACACAAATATTCAAAAAGCACTTTTAAGGAGTAAAAATAAAAATACGAATTTACATCTATAGAATAATTTATAACTAGGTGAGACTTCATAAATCACTTTTCATCCATTATACAGGACATTAAAATCTCAAAGCCAACCTATGAAGTGTACAAATACTTTATAAATACTAAATAACTAAGCCCAAGAGCAAATTAGCTTAAAAATTAACTTTACAGATGACATTATTTTAAATGAATGGAAAATCATTCTTTTAGTAATTTAACATTGGCACCAATACCCCAGAAAGATAGACGATTTGACCTCGGCTTTAAAGTTGTCTCCATTGTTAATTTCCATAAAAACCTTAACATTTGTCTAATTATAGGGTTCTGCATTCATTGATCTCACTAATTCAACTGTTTTATCTGAGTGCCTCTCCTGAATTGATAAATCTAAATTGCACATTTTCTAAACTGCTAAGCTCAGGAGAAATCTCGAAGGTGGCCCAAATGATTGTTGGAATCTTTTGTACCCGTCTAGCACCATCTACTGTAACTTTGTAATAATAGATTTATTGTCCTTTTCTCGAAACCACGATGTTCCGATCCCTTGATTCTGTCCAGGCATTACTCATTCCACCAAAGGGATGCATTCACGGGGAAAATGAAAACCAAGGGATTTGGGTGGCAAGACATATTAAAGGCAATCTCAACTCCATGGCGTTGTTCAATTTCATCACTGAGGAATGGGTTTCTCAGATTTCCTGGCTTGTCTTGAAGTCTGTGTTGTGTAAGCAATGTTTCTGCTAGAAACCTTTCTAAAAGGAATGAGTAGTTACATATGAAAACACCATGAAACCCTTGCAGTCGCTTTCTTTGTCCTGGAAGAATATGTGTTCACATGATTCACACAACTTATTGTTTTATCATTTATCTGCCTCCCTGGAAATAACAGGACATAAAGAGAATGAAATCAATATTCTTTTCTACTTGCCTAGCACAAATGGATACTTACTTGGGGTCAATCGTACTTTTTGAGGGTTTTATGTAATGCTCAAAAGTACCTCTACTCCAGGTGGGGAGAAGCCAGAGGATGGAGTGATGAGGGAAACACAGAGTTAGCTGGAGTTAAGACAAAGGTCCTGATTTTTGTTTGGGGCTATGGATTTGCAGGTGATTATTACATTATTCAAACTAACTGAATAAACAGAGTGAAAAATTAAAGTAGGCCATGAATGGACCAATGATGAGTCCACCACGGACCAAGGATTATGATAAGTTGAATCCCTTGCTCCTAGACAATCCAATGTTAAAAAGAAAAAAGAAAATATTCCTACTTTGGTTTGAATATTGGAACCCTAAGATCTTCTACCTAACGAGTTTTTGACCAATGAAGTAACATCCCGTGTCAGAGCCTCAAGACTAGTTAGGAGCACCTATCTAGTTTCTTGATCTTCAGAAGAGTTTCCTTGTCACTAGCCTCTCTGCAGGCCATTCCATCCCCATGTTTTGCTGCAATGCTACAAACCCTGGGAGGTAGCATACGCATCAAGAGATGGGTTCCAGAAGGTTCCCAGCTGCACTGTTCATGATCGCCCCAAACCAGAAACAATCCAAATATCTATCAACAGTCAATAGATGTGGTATATTCACACAAAGGCATATTCTAGAGCGTTGAAAATGAATGAAATACAGCTACCACAGCTGGACGAAACCCACAAACACAACACTGAATGTGAGAAGCCAGACACACAAAAGAATGTCTACTACATTATCGTATTTATGTAAAGCTCACAAAACAAGCAAAATTAAACTGTGTTTAAGGATTGCATGCCTGGGTGGTAAAACCATAAAGAAAAGCAGTGATGTCATCGTCATAAAAGTCAGGTTAGTGGTTACCCTTGAGGGGGTGACAGAATGACTCGGAGGACACATGAAGAGTGGGCCTCTGAGCCACTGGCAGTGTTCTGTTTCCTGACCTGGGTGGTGGGGCCATAGGTGTTTGCTTTATGATAATTCCCTTAGCTATTCCCTTATGATTTATTTACTTCTTAGAATATCTGGGATATTTCATAGTTACAAAAAGAGTTTCCAGACAGATGATGAAAATTCTGCTCTGTGACTCCATTGACCACCCAACCCCTCGTCTTGTCAGGGAGTGCTCCCCACATCTGCTTCCAGCTCCTTGTCTTGCCTGGTTCCCTCTTCTCCCCATCATGTACACCATGTTCTGATCATACTATCCTCTTCAGCGACACTGTATTTTCTCCACTTCTGTGCCTAAACACTTACCCCTTCTCCCAGCCCCATGTCCACACATTTGAATTCACATCCATCCTTCTTTTTATTTTTTAAAGATTTTATCTATTTATTTGATGGAGAGGGAGATCACAAGTAGGCAGAAAGGCAGGCAGAGAGAGAGGGGGAAGCAGGCTCCCCACAGAGCAGAGAGCCTGATGGATCCCAGGACCCTGAGATCATGATCTGAGCCAAAGACAGAGGCTTAACCCATTCAGCCACCCAGGTGCCCCTCACATCCATTTTTCAAGGCATAGCCAAACCAAGACTTCTTCCGTGAAGTCAACCCTGAGCTCCTTGGTCAAAGTACTGTCTTCTAACTGAATTCTCATTTCCATTTGAGTCTCTTTTATAGCAACTATTGTATTCTCCTTGTCTGGTCTTTTGTGTGTGTGTGTGTGTGTGTGTGTGTGTGTGTGTGTCCTCTTTGTCCATAGACAAAACACAGTTTTGAGTACAGTAGGTACTCAATAAATGTAAAATAAATTCATTCTTCAATAGATGAATGAGAATCATTTATCAATTTGGCTATTTGGGACTTAAAATACAGTTACAGAGGCTTGACTACAGAAAAAAGGTCATTGTTTGTTAGAGGTACACTGAGGAATAACTCAACCCAGGCAGTAGAGTTTACTGACTGTTCTGAGAGTTGGGTTGGGCTATTCTGGGAACTGGCTTGCAGTCCCCAGCTAGGTCACTCTACGCTGCTGGTCCTGGGTTATGACCCAAATCAGTTTTGTGGAACGTATCTGGAAGGCTCTAGAAGTTACTGGGCAATTCATAATACATATATGAAGACACTCCACATGTGAGTGAGGATTTACAGAAATCATACATATAGCCACCCTTTTGTGAGTGTGTGTGTTGGTGGGTGTGAGCAGCAGCATGTGTAACTACTTTGTAAATTACTTTGTAAATCTGCAACTTACAGATGTGTATGTTGTCTGGTAGAATTCAGAATACCTCACTCTTCCTTTCCCAAAGCCTGTGGGTCAGTCTGAGTAGAGAATGAGATGGGGCAATAGAGAAGACTCTTAGGGCTACTTACAAAGCCACAGATGCCATTGCTGGTTAGCTGTTTGGGTACATAAGGACATTCATAAGTTAGGCATGGCTGAGTCATGAAATACCGACAATGTGAGCATGCATGTTTGTGTGTTTGTGTTATGGCCTATATTTGGGACCTTCTTCATTAGCAAATGAGCACCTCTATTTTGGTTGACTTCACAGAATCATGCAAAAATAACTAAAGGATCACCAGATTTTGAAGGAGGGATTCTAGTGATTCAAATGTTGACTTAGGTAGGAGCTAAAAAGAAAGAAAAGCAAAAGAATGAACCATTTAGAGAAGATTCCGGAGAACTTTGATTGGGTGACTTTGAAAGGCACAGGAAGTATCCTTGGGTGAAAAGTTCTGTTCATCTGTTTAGCTCAAGTCAGAAGTAATTGTTCAGAATGGGTGGTGGGTTGGTGACCTTAGTGGTTATTGGGCAGGGCCATTAGTAGAGTTCTAGGGTCACAAATAAGTTAGTTTTGCATATGGACTCTAAAATGCATGATACACATATGAAGTATTAGATGCAAAGTGTAGTTAATGGCTAACAAATGTTTGAAATCCAAAGCTATTCCAGGAAAGGAAGAATGAAATGAGTCCATGTTACATTCATTAGGCTAATGGCCTCCAACATTTGATATGTTACCCAAACATTCTGTGAATTGCTAGCTCTAACATGTTGCAATTTTTTTGGTTAAAAAATTATCAAGAAAATCCAGTGGAAGTCACGGAAATGATGCCCCACATAATGATCTGTGAAGAAATACTTTTAACTTAGAAATAGGAGAACATTCCCTGTGCTTTTTCCTTGGGTCTTAGATGAAGTATAATTCAGGAAATGAAGTCATGTGATTAGGAAATATCATTAACTTTCCTTGTTATTATGTCATGATCATTTTTTATGGTTTGGATAGTTTCTTTACAAGTCCCTTATGCAAGCTCTAAACCTAATTAGTTATCTCTATTTGGGAAAAATTTGGAACTGTCGGTGAATTTTATCGAGGTGTCTATAAGGAGATGCAGCAAAAAATAGGTGACTGCTTGGTTTACCTTGAATTTGCTAGTTTAAAAGTACTGCAGCTGCATTTTTCACTGGGGTTCTCTTAAGAAATGTGGAGTTTTGATTTTGAATGTCAAGGCATTTTTTTTTTTTTAGCATTGTCATTGGAGTTTTACAAGTGTTTTTCAGTTGTGGATGCTGGAGAAATGAAATAAACCATAATAAAAATAATTTTGTCCAGGTGGTACATAAATCAGTTGAGGAAATACAGTTCTTTGTGGCAAATAAAAAACATATGTATTACCAAGTGCACTGAAATGTTATTATTCATCAAATGAATGTTATAGATGCGTTAGAGTTCAGAGATGTGAGGAAGAGAATATTAAAGTAGAACATAGCAATATTGCATATTTTTGCCTAATGTGGAATAATTGGAAACAAATATGTGAGGGTTTTTGCATGAATTTGGAAGAGTTGAAGTTCATTTCTGGGGTACATGGGATCTCCTCATTAGGCAGACTATCTGTTGCTATTTATTCTTAATTCACCATTTGTTGAATACTGCCGAATTACTCTCCAACTAGAGACTTGGGAAATAGAGGGGTGCCTTGGTGGTTCAGTTGGTTAAGTGTCCAACTCTTAGTTTCAGCTGAGGTCGTGATATCCAGGTCATGGGATCAAAGCCCCGTGTTAGGCTCTGTGCTCCGCTCAGAGTCTCCGTGGGATTTTCTCTTGCCCTTTCCCTCTGGCCCTCCCCCTGCACACGCACACTCCAAATACATACATACATAGACAAAATCTTAAAAGACTTGGGAAATAGAAATTGCAATGGATACAGTGTTAGCTAGGAAAAAACCTGGTTGCGGCGTAATCTGGGAGCAACGGGAATGTTCGATGACATGTACACATACATGTGCCTGTGCGGATATTTGGAGTATATGCATATTCATGTTTTTGTTATTTGGCTAACCACTAGAGTTTGTAAATTCTTCTTCTAACCCCAAATCAGACATTTCCATCTATGTCCTTTTTGCATTTTTGTATGCAGATTAAGCTGTATTATTTCATTTGTCCTCATTCACATGTTATTTTATAATTTTCTGTGTATTGTTTTGCAATTTAATTACAACTTAAAAATGGTTTTTAATTGCTTTCATGACCCCCCTCGACTGTTCCCATGAAAATGCATAAAACACAAGACACGCAGGTACTTAAAATTGCTTTTAAACAAATGAATGAGTTTATTCACTATTCTCTACCACTGAGTTATTTCAAGAGATTAGACTGAGAGTTCAAGGAATCGATGTGAGATATAAAACAACTCTAGAATGTTATACTTCGTTGGCTTTAGTAACAGTAATCATTTTCATAGTTTAGTATTTTCTTCAATTCCTTGTATGTTCTTTCTATTTTCATGCCAGTTTTGCACTGAAACTAGGAGTTTCAGACTGAAAGGAAATGAAAACATAACTTCGCTCCTTTTCTATGACATTTACTAAGCAGGAATGAACTTTTTCAATTTTAATTTTTAAAATACTTTTGATGTAAGGGTGCCTGGCTGGCTCAGTCAGTGGATCGAGCACCTCCTGATCTGGGGGTTGTAATTTCAAGCCCCACATTGGGTATAGAGATTGTTTAAAAATAAAATCTTAAAAAAATTCTTTTGATGCATCAGTTTTGTACTCAAACTATTTCTAGATTTAACCAGAATCACTATTGTGTATCACATTGTCCACCATTTGATAGCAGATTGTTTCAAATGGAAATTTCTAGTTATTTTTCTCTTAAACCCAAATCTATAAATTATTGGTAAAGAATTTTATATAGATTAAAGGACTACTACCAGTGTTTACTTCTTTTTTTTTTTTTATTTTTTATTTTTTTTAATTTTTTATTTTTTATAAACATATATTTTTATCCCCAGGGGTACAGGTCTGTGAATCACCAGTGTTTACTTCTTTAAAGAACTTGATACATTCATCGCTTAAAGTGAGGGTTTGACCGAAGTCATTTGTTGGCTAAAATGCACATTTCTTATGCACAAATTATTTTTTCTTTGATAACAAATTCATGCTCTTTACATTTCTTTCTCTTTCTCCTTCTCCTTCTTCTTGACCAGCAAATCAAAAAGAGGGCAGAGGTAATAGAAATAAATTACCAGAGGATTATAAACATTTTGAAAAATAGAATGAGTTAGAAAAGATCTATGTGAATGATGACCCAAAAGAAAACCAGAATGTTCTTTCTCACGTAAGAGTGTTTTACATTAAGACAGATGTTTATTCATCTCAGCACATAGGTCAGTCTATGGTTAAAAAAATATTCCACAATTTAATGCAATCAATTAACACCAGTTAAAATTGTCACAAAATCTTATCTCACAACATCAGAGCTCTTGATAGGAACCTGTCGTGATGTTAAGGTTCAGATTTAAGGAACCTACGTCACACCTGTGGTTTGCGCTGGTGTGTGAACATGTCGCATGGTCAACTATCAAATGGGGATTAGATTGAAATAGTCTGCCTTGATATGTGATGTAGTCAAACCTTATGTAATATTGAGTTCTAAAAGGGAGACCAAGCAGCAATTAGGTTATGTCAGCAGGAGTACTGATTCTGAACCTAGCTTAGCGCTTAGAATGGTCAAACATGCTGACTTAATAAGTTAATGTTTAGATGAAGCATGGGTCATTTTTTGAAGAAATTAACATTGGCCTGTTGTCTTCCACTAGTCTGGGTCCTCATTTACAATGAGAGGGAAAAACTAATTCTGGAAGTCCTTCAGGAAGTCTTAGGTCACAGCTGGTATGTGTTCTTTGGGGTGTGTTGGAACGGTCATAGTGACAGGACACCTTCTCCATTCCATTTACATTTAGGACCTGAAAAGCAGTGACAAGTGCCTCAAGGAACCCGGGAAATCAAAGAGCTGATAGCTTCTTGGTGGTTCAGGGCACTCGGGTCTTATGACTTTTTCGAAATCCACTAGTTAACATAAGAAATGTCACAACGTGTCAGTAGTTCACCAGTCTCGCGTTCTATATGGGAAGGTGATACCACTCCTCTGTAAGGATGTGGCTGTTTGCATTCATGACATCATCTTCGGAAGTTAGGGATGTAACTTGAACCTGCCTAATTTGCCCTCAGTGAACTGCTAAGGTTCTGTGATCCATGAATTGATCCAAATTCTCCTTGAGCACATTCACCTTCTCATCCCACCCAGCTTTGCGAGTCTAATGGATTCCCTGTATGGACTAGACCCTGCATCAACAGGTTCTTCATGTTTGTTCTCAAACCATAAACTGTACGTTTTAGGGTACACTGCACATTCTAGACTTAGTACCAATAAGCTCATGTGACTGCTGGCCATAACTTCTTGGTGTCTGTTTGTTGATCCTGTCCCCTTCATCTTAGGGGAGGATCGTTGTATGAAGGAATTAAGATATTTCAATACTTTCCCATGTAAGCCCAGATAAAACACACCCATGTTTTTGCAATCCTGAAAATTCTTTCTTGACAAAAGCTTTTCAGTGTTAGATTTTGAAAACTCCCAACTCCCTTCAACAGATTGGTTCTATGACAAAGGAAAAGATTTGGTATGCAAACACTCCTAGCCAGAGCACACACAGACTTTCATAATTCACTCTGATATACCAGTCTAACCCTCAATATGTGATAAAAATTGATTATCCATTTAAAGTTGTTTCATGGTCCATGCATGTGTTTCCACTAGTGTTTTAAGTGGCTTTACACAGAGTGAAATAGCATTACTTAAACAGTAAAGTATAAACATAATATGGCTCGTTTATTAAGGTCCCAATGCTGCAGCTGGAAGGCATCCCAGGCAGTCCTGATGCATAGAAACTGTCAGTGTCCTTGGCTTCATAAGCCACAGAGACAATTGAGACACCTCAGTGTGGTCTGTGATGACCCTTCCCTCCTTCCTCTCTAGCAATAGACGAGACACTGTGCTTTTATCTTTCCTCCTAATCCAACTATCTCTTGTCAGTGGTGCATTGTTCACATGAGTTGCTTAGTAATAAGTGTTGCAGCTGAAATTTTAGAGTGGACTGGAATCCATTTCAATGTAAAAGCTTGGAATTGTCATCTTTGTTGATGGTTGTTGGCAAAGGAGGGAGTGTGGTCAGCAAGGTCATGGCAAAAAGGGTAAAAAAAAAAAAAAAGAAGCCTGCAGAGTTTTGCATAAAATCCTAGTGAGTTTCCCTAAATCGGGTCTCTTCTGAGCCTTGGCTGTGTCCAAAACACAAGGGATGACTGTCAGTGCCCACCCCTAGACCCTGGACACAGCCCATCTCCATGCAAGCCAACCAGATGGCCTCCAACTGACCACATCTATAGCTCTTTGCCATTGGGCTTTCTCTGGTTGCCAGAGCCCTCCTGGTTTACCCATAAGTCAGGCTGGCAGTGTTGGGGAGCCAACAACGGAAGTGCCACCTGCCTCGGGCTAATCTGCACCTTGGACGAAATATTTCTAAGATGTGATCTTTACTGTCCCCACAGGTTCCTAGTGGAATTGAGCCGTGGTTTCCCACTGTGGGAACCTGCTCAATAACACATGCCTTATTGGACTTCTCCCCTTCCTTACTCCCCTGTCGTTACTTTCTGGAACTATCTCCCAAACAAGCTCATTCTCACGTTTTGGTCTCAAAGTCCAATTCTGAAAGAATCCAAGCTTCCATGATTTTTTAAAAAAACTATATGTTCTCTGGCTCAACCTCAGATCAATTGAATCAGTATCTCAGAGGAGCGAGGCCCAGGAAACACTGATTTTTAACACATGCAAGTAACCCTCGGGTGTGGTTGGCTGGAAAACACTGAGAACCCCTTCACCACAGTCCGTCTCTCCCCACAGACTTCAGCAGTAGCAAGGGAAGGCAGGAATGGTTTCTAGAACATGGTGGCCATCAGTGAAGTTGCACTCAAAAGTACTCAAGCGTGGCTTCCCTCACCACCTTCTTTTTTTAAAGATTTTATCTATTTATTTGACAGAGATCACAAGTAGGCAGAGAAGCAGGCAGAAAGAGAAGGAGAAGCAGGCTCCCTGTGGAGCAGAGAGCCCAATGTGGCGCTCGATCCTAGGATCCTGGGATCATAACCTGAGTTAAAGGCAGAGGCTTAACCCACTGAGCCCCCCAGGTGCTCCAGCTTCCCTCGCCTCCTTGCTGGCTATCCTACAAACTCCAGGAAACTGTAGGTGGAGCATGGAGCAGAGCAATCTGCCCTCATCCTTTTACACTTTTAGGAGGTCATTCTGTTTGTTTCATTCTCCACCTGAATGCCACAGGCTAAGCAGAAGGTTCGGAGCTGCCTACAGACCAAAACTGTTGGGATGTACTTAAAACCAGACTGTATATTTAGAATTTCCTCTGGCTGATCCCAAGCAAAAGGATGGTGTTCTACTATGTCTTTCAAGACAGAAGCTCATCGTGCTTAACAATGAAGAGTAACACAAGCTGAGTTCAGGGGCCAGATCCTCGTTATGCCCACTAATGCCTCTTAGTAGCTAGAAGGAAAAGCTAGCCAAAGCCTTCCCCACACCTGTGCCAAACCTGAGGTCATGAGGAATTGGTGTTCAGAACTCACCTGAGGCCATTTGTAGCTCCTCAGCTTGAAAGGCTTAAGAATAATTTCGAGAAGTCAGAAGAAAATTCCTTTGAAACCTGAAGAATGAAAATACACTTTCCTGGGAACCAAGTAGGAGGAACTGTGTGCATTTAACCTGGAGAAGGTGCTACCGATGGGGGTAAGACTAAATTGTCACTGAAGACAATTGAAGGTCTTGAAGAATCGGTAGGCTTGTTTTATTTATTTATTTTTAGAGATTTTGTTTATTTGACAGAGAGAGAGACAGTGAGAGAGGGAACACATGCAGGGGAGAAACAGAGGGAGAAGAAGGCTTTCTGCTGAGCTGGGAGCCTGATGTGGGGCTCAATCCCAGGACCCTGGGGTCATGACCTGATCTAAAGGCAGACCCTTAACCATTGAGCCCCCCAGGCTCAGTAGGCTTTTTTTAAGCATATCTTTCCTTTTCTTTTTCATTTTTTATGTAAGTGTGTATTTTAAATAGAGATTCATTTCTTTAATTCAACCCATGTCATTGCATTTCTAACATGGGCCTGGTGCTATGCCCAGCACAGGGGTTCCAAAGGGGAACCAAATGCAATTCTGGCTTCTAATAAACTCAGTGTCGTGGAGTTTGGTAGGGAACATGAACTGATAGAGTGCTACATTCCGGTAACGAATAGAGTAGGATAAAGCTTCAGAGGAGAGAGTGGCTCATTAGGATAAGGTCTGTAAGAAAAGGGATTCAGAATTGTTTTTAAGCTAGAAAGCACTAGAGAAATGCTGTTGAGAACAGTGGTACCTGGGGGAGGAGCCGGGAGGCACTCAGGGAAGATTTCAGAGAGAAAAGAACTTTTGTCCCAGGCCTTGAAGACCAGAAGGCTTTCAACAGGCAAGGTGAGGAGCAAAGGCAGTCGGGACCATGGGCCCAAGGTGGGCAAAGCCTAGAAGCTCATGTTGGGGGCCAGTCGCTCACTGTGCGGTGGATTCTGCCTGGGCCAAACATTTTCCGTTTTCCCCAAGGCCACTCCCAACCCTGTCCTGCTTCCATTTACCTCCCCTTGACATCACAGACCTCTCTGTGAACTTGCGGGCCTCTGTTTCTCCGCACCTCAACATCTCTGGAGCTTTTCCCACCTTTCCCTTGGAGATGAAATGTTCAGAAGCTGTAATCCAGCCCACCTGCTGACACCTCTGAGCCAGAACCTCTGCTCCTAGACCAGCCCCTTCCTCTGTCCCTGACCTCACCCGCCCTGGTCTTTGTGAGTTTTGCGCTCTCCCTCGACCCTTCTCTGTCATCTTAAGTCTTTCCTACTCCACTGATTTTTTTTTTTTTTTGCTTTTTCTTGAATTGCGTACTCAAGTTTCCTCCCTTCTATGAAATGCTAGTGCATCTCCCTTCCTTTCTTCTCTACTCTTCTAGAAGACTTTAGCTATACCTCCTGCCTGTGCTTCAATACCCACTCCCTCTGTAATTTCTTGGAGCCCAATTCCACCTCCTCATAACTGCCCGTTCCCTCCTACCCGCCGGTAGCACGCACTCTGAGCACTACCAGGGACCCACTGTGAGTTTTGAGCCCACATCCCAGCTGGCACTGCGTGCATCTCTCTGCTTTCTCCCTCGGCTTTGAGGGGCAGAATTCACTCCTTCATTCACTAGCCATCCATGTTCTACCTGATCCTGCTTCTCTGCCTCCTATACAAATGAGGCCTATTTTTCCCTTTAAGGCGCTCACCCTCAGACACCAACTCTCGTGTCTATGCGTTGGGATAACACATAGCCTTTGTCCAGGGCTCCCAGAATGCTGAATAGACAGTGATTCAGTGGGTCTGGGGGCAGAAGGAGCTGTGGGAAGGATCCCCAAGGCAGTCGTAGCCTACGTAAGTGGCAGTGGAACAGTCTTGTCATTAGCAGAAGTCTGGAAGGCAGGAGAGGAAATTGATTTGTGGATGATGAGTCCCAATCTATGTGTTCTGAGTGAGAAGGCAGCTAGGTTACCCAGGAAGTCTAGGCAGACCACTCAGCATTAAGACACAGACCAAAGAGGTTTGGAAGTCACCTGCTGATGGGCGTGGCTGACACCAAGAGGGAGGTGGGCTTACTGGGACACAAGGTTAGAGAAAAAGGAGAACCAGGGGCAGAGCTTGGTGGTGAAGGCAAAAGCGAAGCGAGAGTTTCCCTGAAGGAGGGCTTCTTGCCTCCTCCCTCCCCTTCCTCCATATCATCCTGAGTCTGATGGGCTTGAAGCACAGATCTGTCTCTGTCCTTGCTCAAAACCCCTCAGTGGCTGCCGAATTGCACAAGATGGAACAACCAGAAGAAACAATCTCCGTAACACAAAAGTCTCTTCAAGGTCTAACCCTTGGGTAGCTTACCTTGTCTATCCTCTCTCCCTGGCACGGCCCATGCTGTGACCCAGGGGTTCCGAACCTTGAACGCAGGGCAGAACCACATAGTGGGGGCTTGTTGACACACGGATGACCAGGCCCCACCTACGAACTTTCTTATTCTGTAGTTCTGAGGTCGAGCCTGAGAGTTCCCAACAGTTTCCTAGCGATGTGACTGCTGCTGGTAAGACCACATGTGATGTCTTAAAGACCACAGCTTTAAGCCCTGCAGGCTCCCCTGACCAGGACGGGGGGCTCTGCCTCTGTGTCTTTGTGGATGATATTCTGTGCCTATAATTCCACCTTCTTCTCACTGCCCAAGGCAGTGTTCTAGAAAACTTCCTGGACCAATTCTCCTCGGGGGTTATACACCATCACTCTTTTCTACCTTCCACTAATAGGTATTCTGCCCCTCTGGTAGGCAGGGACTCTGCTAGATTTGATTTGCCAAGGCAATTCAGAGAGCGATACTACAGACTTGGCCCTGAGCCCCTGCTGGATGGGGCCAATCTCGCTATGTAGATGGGCTTGCTGCCCCAGCCCCCACCCGTCAGAACCATGGGTGGTCCCAAGGCTTGCTGGGTGGGGGAGGGGAGGAGGGGCAGCCGCTCTAACTGTGATGCTCTAGAGAAAGAACGATTCAGAGGCTGAGGCTGGCAGTCCCTTACCAGTGCATATGTCTTTTGTCCCCATCTAGAACACAGATTTCTTAAATGCCAGAGTAGAACTCTCTTTGTATTCTGTGCTGCCTGCAACTGCCTTGAACGTGAGCGGTGCTTCTTCTTGAATGAGTGAAATGAGAAACAGCGGCGTGTCCAATTTGTTATTGGCTTCTAAGTTTATTTAAACAGAAGAGGCCATGACAGATGACATCTGTGCCATATACATTTGTCACATTTATGTTAACATGCAGCTTTTGAAAGTACATTTCATAGTATCTCCATTATCTTCTGTTATCCTCCCGTTTTTATCTGATCAATTAGGAGGTAGCTTTTGACCAGCTGGCCATTAGGCAAAGAGACATCTATTTACCTATTTGATAGAGACTGGGAGCCTTGGACAATTCAAAATCGGGCATTTCTAAACAATGATTTAGAAAAAATTAAGATATTAACCTCGTACAGAACTTTGTTTTCCAAAAATAAACATTTTTTTTTCTAAAGGACAGCTCAGTGGATTTGGATTTTTTGGAAGACTTTTTTACACCAGGCTCCGTCTGCTCACAGCACAGTAACAAAGCACCATTTTGCCATCTAGTGTCTCGGGGCAGTATTACCTGTGCTAAGCGCCCCGCAGGCTTCTTGAGCCTGTAGGAAAGCTTGCAAGGACAGCCTCGGGAGTCAAATAGTTCTTAGAATCCCAAGGATCCCAGTTTCTTAAAACTCAGGCTTCTTTCTCATCCTTCCCTTCTCAAAGCCTCTGGTAAACAACGGAACTGAGCTAAATTCAGAACATATTGCAATTGTGTCCTTAGGAATCACCCACATGCATCTGCTGGGAGATTTTCTTCTGGGTGGGAGAGGATGATAGAGAGGACAGCACCCACGGAAGTGGGCCCAAGTCTCTCGGCTGCAGCAGTCATAGAATGGAGCATGGCTTTAGAAGTAAACCTCCGTTCAGGAGAATACATAGGTTCTGGTTACACAGACAGCGTCTGGTGCAGTTACGACCAGGGTTCAAATCTTTGTTCTGCCGTTTACAGTGGTGGGACCTTGGGAAAGTCATTTGGCCCCTCTACCTCAGTTTCTGGATCTATAAAAATGGGGGTAATGATACTTCCCAACTGTATGGTTATTGTTAGTATGAGTTCATAAGTGTAAAGCTATTGCAAATTTAATCAGATTTCTTAACTTCTTTGAGCCTCGGTATCATTATTTGGGGGGATGTAATACTTTTTGATTAGAAGTGATAGCATAGGGGCACCTGGGTGGCTCAGTGGGTTAAAGCCTCTGCCTTCAGCTCAGATCATGATCTCAGGGTCCTGAGATCGAGCCCCACATCAGGCTCTCTGCTCAGTGGGGAGCCTGCTTCCCCCTCTCTCTCTGCCTGCCTCTCTGCCTACTTGTGATCTCTCTCTCTGTCAAATAAATAAATAAAACTAAAAAAAAAATAAAAAAGAAGTGGTAGCATACGTGGTGTATTTGATACCCAGAGCAGATAATTTTAACCCTGTCTACCCCTATATGACAAACTATTTTCCTGTAAGAATCACAAAAGGAAACAAATGATTCTAACAGCCAGCAAAAAAACACAATGAAGAAAGGTCTTTTCTTGAACTTCCATTCCAGTAAAAATATAAAATAAAATAAAAATAAGTATCCTCCTACCAAAAAGGAGAAAGGCATTGGATCAATATTTTTATCTGTATTCATATACTTTTTAAAGACAGGGGAGCCAGGACTCCTGGGTGGCTCAGTTGTTAAGTGTCTGACTTCTGCTCAGGTCATGATCCCAGGGTCATGGGATTGAGTTCCTCCTCTGGTTCTTGCTCAGCAATGAGCCTGCTTTTCCCCCTGCCTGCTGCTCCCCCTGCTTGCCCTCTGTGTTTCTCTCTTTCTTTCTCTCAAATAAATAAATAAAATCTTAAAAAAAAAAAAAGATGCGGAAACTACATGAAGGACCACACCCACTAGAGTGAACGCCACATGGTTCCAAGAATGATTTGTACCTAGAATGGCAGATCAAGGCATTGTAAGTTTCTTTGCTTTCACAGTCACTGTGTTATCTGTGTGTTTCCGATCTACCATTTGAAAGCAGGAATATGTAGTAGCACCAGGACAAGGGTCCCAAACTGCACCCAAAGTGAGTGCAGATGATTTCCCACCAACACGAACTTACTTTAGAAGCCAATGTGTGTGTGGATAAGTCTACCTGTTGTCAGCAGTCTACCGTGTCCTGGGTGGGTCCCCTGCATTGTCTTCAATGCAGAAAACGGTCTTTATTAAAGGACAAGTAATGCATATGTGCTTATTTGAAACCACATATATAACATTTAAAACTCCACAGGGACCTTATGAATCTTAGAACTAAACCCAATACAATATTTGGGTAGTGAGAGTAAGAGTATTATCACTGTGGTTCTGAATTATTGGCCCATGCTGATAATAGGAGGTATGGATTTGTAGTAGGTTTTATTATTGTTTAAAATTTGCCCACCAACAGTGCATCCTCCTAATGCCTGCACCTGGGGCCCACTGCGCCCGCCACCTTGCCCTTGGTACCCATTGCATGCAAGAGTTCAATGAGAAAGGCCACCAGGGAAATTCACTCAACAGCAAATATTTGATATACCCACTATTCTTCCTTGAGTTATCACTACCTTCCGCTCTTCCTACCAACCCAAAACCTGGATCTCCATCCTCTAGTATGATTTTGAGCCTTCAGGTGACTAGCGAATGACAAGGTAACCAACAAATCCAGTGTTCTATGTTGCCTGATAATAAATAATCAACAGCTTAGGGCTTCATTTGGAAACATGGGTTTTCTCTGGATTTCCCCTCAAGACATCTCTCAACACCAAAAGACTAGAGTTGGCCTGAGTTGTCTTGGCAGTTGGGTGTGGAGGTACCATGTGGGGTCTGGCCCACAAGCCTGTCATTTTCCTGTCTGCTCTAAGATCTATTCCCAGCCCTGCGTCTCCTCCACTCGGTATGACAAAGCTTTCTACATTCCTGGCTTCTGGGAAGGTTAGGCCAATAGGAGGTCCAGACAGAGACTGGAAGGGAGGGGCCGGCCTCACTGCCTCCGCCAGTGCCCACAGTAGCTCTGTCTCTTTCAAGACAAGTTTGCTGAAGAGTTAATGAAGCTTAAGGCCCAGGGCCTCTCACTTACACAGGCACCTTCTGATGCCCTGTGTGTATAATTTGTAAACAGCTTTTTTGAAAGATAATTTACAAACCATAAAAATCACCCATTATAAGTATATGGTTCAATGGGTTTTAGTTAATGTATCAAATTGTGCAACCATCACCACAACCCAATTTTAGAACGTTTCCATCAGCCCCTAAAAGTTCCCTCTGGTCTTTTCAGTCAGTCTTGCCTCCTAAGCCCTGGGCCCGGTAACCACGAATCTACTTACTGTTCCTAGAATTTGTCTATCCTGGACGTTTCATATCAATGGAATTGTATAGTAAGTGGTCCTTTGTGATTGGTTTCCTTCACCGAGCATCATGGTTTTGGGGGTTATCCACGCTGTAGCATGAATCAATAGTTTTTTTTTACTTTCTTATTGCCAAATACTATTCCATGTATGAGTAGTCCTCAGTTCCTTTGTTCATTCACCTATTGTTGGACCCAAGTGTAATTCTGTATTTGTAACTTTGCATTCTTTATCTTAAAAAGGGTTCCCCAGATTGTCTAAGCTTTGGGCCCCCAAAGCCTAACTGCCTCTGCCTCTATGGTTACAGTCCTGCGGCAGGAGGTCTCTAAGCGGGCGCCCGCCATGACCCAGCCTCCCAGCCTTCATGCCTTTTTTAGTCCCTTCTTGAGTGTGGGTTGTCCCAAGTGGTTCCCTTCTAACAAATTGAATATGGCTAAAGTGTTGGGATGTCTCTTCCACGATTAGGTCACAAAAAGACTGACTTCCATCCTGCTCTCCCTTTCTCATATGCTCTCTCTCTCTCTCTCTCTTTCTCCCCCAGAGCTCTTGCTCTACAGGAAGAGGGTGCCATATTGTGAATGGCCCCATGGGGAGGTCCATGTGGCAAGGAACTGATGTCTTCAACTGACAGCCAGTGAAGACTTGAGGCCCATCAACATCCATGTGAATGAGCTCGGAAGAAGAGATCCTTCTCAGCTGAGCCTTGAGATGACCTCAGCCCCAACTGACACCTCGTTCACAGCCTTGTGGGAGACCCTGAACCAGAACTATCCAACTAAGTTGCTCCTAAATTCTTGAGTGGCAGAAACTGTGAGATAATCAGTTTGTTGTTTGCCTCTGTTCAGTTTGGGGGCTGACCTATTAGTCACCTATAGACAAATATAAGCCCCCACTTGGCAGCCTTTAGCTTGCCTCTAGCTCCTGCCATGTGAGCATAGCTTCTGGAGTCTGGTAACACCACCTCCTTCCACGGCCTCCTAGTCCCAAGGGTAGTGGCACCTTCCCACTGTGGCTAACATCTGTGTTCCTGTGGGCCCTTCTTTGACTTCTTAGCCTCGTCTGACCCATGTAACCAGCTCCTGGTATTACCCCCCACCCCGTGTTTTAAATACCTAGAGTTTCTGTTTCCAGCATTGCAGGGTAAAGTAGTTCATCTTCTGTGACACGTAGCCTCACTTGAGCCTTCACAAGTCTGTTTAGAAAAAGAAAAAAAAATTAGCGTGGGACCAAGAGTCTTGTAGGTCCTAGAATCAGTCTTCACGAATAAAATAGGTTAAGACAGAAAGCCACCCACTGAGCTACCAGATCGCGCACAACAGTTCTAAAAGGTGATGACGGGGTGACAGAGCAGCCCTCCTCACCATTCCGGTCCGCGGCGAGCATTTGGGAGCAGAGAGAAAGGGGGAGTGACCAAGAGTGGGTATTCTCCAATGGCAGCGGCTGCCATCCTAGGGATTCCTTTTTGCTGAGTCTCCCTGGAGCCATACAGGGTGGGGGTGTGTCTAAGGCTGCTCAAGGGGCAGACGTGATCCTGAGCAGAGGGCCAAGACCACATCCTCTGGGGCTTGGGCAGTCTCTCCGAGGGCTCCCCTATGGCTTTGGTCAGAGCCTAGCTGCTCTGGGAATGGAGTTCAGCCCCTAGCATGGTGAAGAGGTTTCTACAGACTGCTGGAGGCCTGGTGCACCAGCAGACCCAATGCATTCTTTTCCCTGCTGGACGAAGTAGCTACTCTTTCCCAGCCTGACCTGGGAAAAGAGAAAAGGAGCCTCTGGGTTTGGTTCCTCATCTTTCAACCTCTTGCTTGTTCGGGGGCAGGGGCTATTGGCTGGGGAACTGTTTTCCTCAGGCATTGTTTTTGCTTTCGGCCCCCAGCCCGGTTACTGCCTCTCGGGCATGGGGCCAAAGAGTAAACCGAGTCACAGAGATTAGCCCCTGGCATCTTTTGACCTCTTAGGGGCTTACCATCCTGTGCAACTAGCTCTCATTCTTCATTACCCCCTGTAGCCCACGATTCTCTATCCTCTGCTTCTGGCACCTTCTCCCTTTCTCCTGTGTTATTTCATGGACCAGCAAATTCAAACACACCCCCAGCTCTGATGGAGGAATTGGCAGGTTCCTCTGACACAAGTGGGTTCAGCAGCAATCCGCGCTTGGAGGGGTGATGAATTGCCTTGGGGTGACTATGCCCTCTCAGCAGCACACACCCCATGGACAGGGGACAGAGAGGAGGTTGGCACGATATCAGAAACCCTACTGTGGAATCTGTTTCTGAGTGCATAGTCAGAGCAGAGAGAAGGAGTGGACAAAGGAGGGAGATTAGGAATAAAATGGCTAGGAGGATCATAAGATTGATTTTACTCGAGCTGCCACTGTCAGCCGTTTGGGGCATCTGGGCCAAGGCCTCAGCTAGAGCTGGAGAGAAGTTCAAGAACAATGGCTCATGAGAAAGACAGTTCCCCTCTCCAGACCACTGCTGCTTTCTCTTGCTAGAATAGATTTCACCAAGCAGTTCGGTATTGACACTTATCATTTACATCTTCATTAAATATTCATATCATACCCTGTAATTGTTCCTCACTTTTCAGTCCGGGCTGGATTCTGTGAGGTGCCGTGCTGATCTGCTCTCCTCGTGTTTGGGCTCCTGGTCTCTCTGGGATGTCATCACCAAGGGCTGTTGGGCGCCGGGCTGGGATCCAGGACAGGGTACAAGCTCCGAAGCAAGGGAGTCGCTCATTGCCCACAGTGTGTTTGATGGTTATTACTTGTGTGATGATGGGGAGGAACGTACATTATGCAGCCTCTCAGGGCTCTGCTGGTGAATTACAGATCACTTTGTCCTTTAGCCTGTTAGCACATCCATAAATTACAGCACAGCCTGGGCAGAACTCCTATGGAAAACTACCATTAAAAAAAAATCTTTTCTAGGGTCTCTAATTTGGGAACCACAAATCAGCTAGGTTACCAGTCACCATAAACACTCAACGGGTTGAGAAACAGGAATGGGAACCACCTCCATTTTGTGGATGAAGAAGATTTGAGGACAAGTGGTGGGTGAATGTTAAAATGGACGTGGGGCAGGGAATTGGGGGATCCGCTGTCCCCAGTTACAGCTCATTGCTGGACATTTGTCGGGCACATTGAAGGAAAACTGGGTTTAGCTTCTATTGAGATATGTGAAAAGGAGCTAGCTCCCTCTTTATATTGGCTCTAATGCTTTTGGCTGCGAATAACAAAATAGCAAGTAAAATTGCTTCACCATCAGGATGTTTCTCATTTAATATACGAGAAATCTCGAGGTGCTCGGTACCAGGGTCAGTTTGGTGGTTCCATAGTGTCACTGAGGACCCGGATCCCCTCTATCTTTCTCCTCTGCCCTCCTCAGGGTTTTAGCTAGGTACTTAGACCTGTCCCCACTCCCCATGGTTGCCAAGTGGCTGTCATGGTCCCAGGCACTGAATGGAAACACAACAATATTTAACTGAAGAAGAGAGCTGTTTCTACCCATGAGGCTTCCCCAGGAGCCCCTTCCACGTGACCAGAATCAGGTCACGTGTCCATGCCTTAACTGCAAGAGCGGCCGGAAGCGAGCAGCTGCCATTTTCAGTCTCTGGGATGGGAGGGTCTCTGCATCAAGAAAGGAGGTGGAAATGGCCTTTGTGCTTACGATTGGCAGTATCTTCCACACCCAGATTCCACCTTTACTGAATTCTTAGCACAAGCTTAGCACTCTGCTAGGCACCTTCACGTAAATTGCATTATTCACCCAGTGAAGCTGTCATAAAGTTAGAATGCTCAATTAATCACCTTCTGGGGTCTTTGAAGCCCACTTGCTCATCTGTTTATCTCTGCAGTCCTAGGGCTGTTCGTTGACCCAGACCCTGACCCGAACTGACCCAAGTAACCAAGTGGACTGAAAATGGGTATTAAAAAGAAAGACCGAAAAATCCTATCAACATGGGTTCAGACAATCTGGATCGTTGAGACTTCAATTTTCTTGATTTCTGGCAGAGTGTCAACCACATTCCGAACCCCCAGAATAAAAGCCACACGCCGAAAGGTCTTAATTCCTGTTCTTTTAAGTTATGTAAGAACCATCGCTGGCCATTGATACAGCCTCCCTATAAGGAACGGCTCAGAAATAAAGGGCTCCAGTACCGCTGTGTTCCAGTTTATTAGCTTAGGTCAACCCCATTGGCTGAGCTCATTCCTCTGAGCCCTCTGAGAATACATTGCCGTTCACCTGTGTTTTGCATTGGAGTTTCTGTCAACAAGTAATCAAGTCTCTCCAGATGTTTCACTTGCTGTAACAAAGCTACTGTCACACACAATAATGCCCAGATGTTCCCTTTGAAAAGCAGATTAAAAATGTTTTCTGTTAATGCTTTCGAATTATCAAATGCATTGTGAAGAATATGAATGCAAAATTGGTTTTAGGAATATCTACTTGAAACTGGAGTTTTAAAAAAATTAATTATCTATAACCTCTTCGGGTAAGATTAATCGAACTTCAACAAACAAAGTAGAAACATAAACTGAGTGTTTGGGGGGCAGGATTCAAGTGGCTGGCGCTTGTGAAATTTGCTCTTCACAGAAGGATTTTTACTCCCGCTTGTTCCGTTTTCTTCTTCTGTCCTCTGTGAGCCTGTCTGCTCTTGTGTTACTGAGTCTTTGTTTCTGACATGGCTCTTTCTTTATTTGCTCATTCACCCCTAAGTCCCGCAAGCTCTTTGAACAGCCTGCCGCGCTTAGCCAGAGCGTTTCAGAGCTTTGCTGTTTCTGATTTATGCTGTTCTTTGATAGCCTGCTAGTTTCCTTATTTTCTTTTAACCTTATTTTGTGTTATTACACACTAGGTTTCATTGTTTTTCTGCTGCGCCTTCATTATCTGTCGGTGTGTTATTTGATTCATCCCTCTCTTTCCTTATAATACCAGGTCGGTTGTAGAGGGTTTGCCTACAACCCGTTTCTCTTGCTTGTGTTTAAATGAGGCCGGGGAAGAGGGGAGGTCCTGCGCTTTTCTGAGAGGGATCCTACCCAGGGAAGGGACAAATGGGAGCCTCTTCCTGCTCCACAGCTCCTTCCCTGCTCTGACTTGGAGGCAAGGCTTGGCACCCCAGTGGCCTGTGTCGCTGCACAGGGTCCTGCTCAGGCTTTCCTGCTCTGCTAGCGCCTCGAGGGGCTTCAGAATTTGTGGACCAGGGGCGCTGCGTGCTCAGGCTGCATTGTGCTGTGCAAATGATGTTGCTGGTCCCACTGAGGAGTATCAAGGACATGGCCTTGGTAGAACTGCCCCCTGCACAGTTCTGAAGGTGGCACCCTCTAGACCTCTCCGGGCCACCGTGACACTTGTCTCTCTCCCACTAGGCTCTGGTTTGCTCAATTTGGAGGCCATTCCCAACATGATTTCTTTCAGGAAGGGTCTCTGTTCTTCGGGATGGGGGAGGTATTATTGGGTATTCCTGAGGTTCTCGTACTCTTTCCTCCACTCAGGGTGCTGTGACCTTCCTGCAGTCTCCGGGTGGGGCCCTGAGGTCCTTTCTGTGGCTGGCCTGCAAACGGAAGCTACAAAGGCATCAGTCAGGGGTCTTCTCAGATCTGCTTGCGGAACCTTCCTACTCAAGGGGGAACATTTCTTTTGGAAGCATTTGTGGGCAATTTCTGTGTCCTAAGTCTCTTAGGATGATTGGAGTGCCCCCCTATTCAGCCTCTAGTTCCTTGCATAGCTTCTAAACCCATAGCAGTCCTGCTGCTGTCAGGGTTGGGGCCCACGCACACATGTGCTGGAGTTCCTGGGCATGCGATCACTCCCTGTTGTTGAAGACATTGTCCGTGGTTTGTATCTTTTGCTATCCTACTTGTTGCGAGAGGATTTGGAAAGATTTAAGAAAGGGCGTTGCCATCATGATCTTGCCCCAACTCAAGGCCGTATAAGAACTTCTGGATTTGATGCACTTACTGTAGGGCCATTAACCAACAGCTAAGTACTGCATGAGATTGGCAAAGCCCACTTTCTATAGCTATTCTTACCCAGGCACGCATTATCTCAGAGGCTGAAGTACAAAATGGAAGAGAAGTGGTGTCATTGTCATCAGCAGAGCACAGGGGGTCTCGCTTAAGCACTGAATATGAAAATGATTTTAAAATTTGGCTTAAAAAGTAAAAACCCTCACCAAATGAATAAAGTTCTATTTGTGAGCCTTGTTCGTCTGGAACATAAATCTGTCCATTACATTCTTCATTATCTCATGAAGTAGTAAACCCTGTGATAACTAGAGCAGGTGAGAGCTACTGATCAACACCTGGAAAAAGACACACCATTGGTTTTTTGTTGTTGTTTGTTTGTTTTAATAATCATTTATCTTGTAAATAAAATGAGGCAGTAATATATAATTTTCACTCAGTGTATGCAACATCATTTTGGCAGAATAGGATGCAGTAGCAGAGCATATATCAAGAGCATTTAGAATTATGATACATGATCCCCACAAAGTCCTTCTACAGCCCAGGCTCACCTGTCACTCATTCATTCATCAGGTAGGTGGGAAATCTACCACATGCCAGAGCTGTTCAGATGAGACGACATAGCCCTAATTGGAGGGGAACGAAGCCGGCAGCCTCGTCATGTGTCAGGAAACAGGATGGGTGCTCAAACAAGGACCAGAAGAGGGAAAGTTATGTCCGTTTAGGAGGTCAGAGAGGGCTCGGTCCGCCACTCTGACTCTGGCTCCTGCTGTTTTCCAAAGGCAAGGTGTCCTCCTAATGGAACTAACTCACACTTGTCAAGTCTTTATGATTCTACTTCTCAGGTACACCTCGTCTCCTGAATACCATTTTATAATGACATTTTTCTTTTTTTGAACTCTGAAGTCCATCCCACACGGTCTCATTTTTGTCTCTACATTATTGTAGGGTCATTCTACAGTGTTTTGTCTTTAAGTGCCTATTTCTATACAGCTTTTCTCTAGCTGAACTTTATGTTTTTCCATGTTAGCAGAGGTATCTTCAATTGCCTTTTATCTTCTGTAAGACCTAATGCAATACTGGGCACACCACAGGCATTTCACAAATGCTTGTTACAGAAGGGAACAAATAAGCGAGTAAATGAAGACATGTTTAAGTTTGGTTTTGTTTGGTTCACTATCAAGTTTCCCTGATAAAACTGGTTATATGTTCTTCAAACTGTGGGCGGATGGAGATGCTTTGGAGACCCCAAAGATGAAGCTACACTGGCTTTCTTTTGCAAGGTAGATAAGGATTCTGTTGCTAAAAACACATCGTATTCTCGAGTGACATAAGCTGTTAGTCCAAAGTACAGAGTAGAACATACAGTGGAATCATGTGGTGGGAAGAACAGAAACTTTGGGATAAGAGACAGCTAGAGTCAAATGCTGACATAGCATTCCCCAGCTGGGTGGCCTTGGACAGGTTAATGGGCATCACCTAATCTGTGTGTCTCTGCACGTATTTTACGTACAATTACAGGTCCCTATTCTTCTTGCTATGCTCTCAACTTGGCCCAATAGTATAGGGCTATGATTCTCTACATTGTGTATCCATTGATACTCCAAGCTTTGCATTGATGTTCTAAACTTGGGTAAGTGCCCTCAGAGTTGCTAGAGTTAATGGAACAGACTTAAAGAATACATCTTTATCTTCCTGTCACATAGACAAGATTTTTCCATTCCAAGCCCCCGCCATGTACAATTAGGATATTGTTTGGAAATTATAACATCTGAAACTTAAGAAAAGACAGGCCCAATCCTTAAACTTGTCAGACATACAAGGCTGTAATAATAGGCTTGAGAACTATAGTTTTTTGTGCTGGAGCTTGATGAAGAAAGAAAGAAAAACAAAGACATGTTTCTACCATTCAGTGGAGCTTCACAGGCTATGGTTAGAGAAAGAGGTCAGACTCCATTCATTATTTGTTTGCCACCATTCTGCCAGCCCAGGTTCTCTTCTGCTGCCAGGTTCACAGGACTAAGGTCAGGGGAGTTATTAATAAAGCAATGAGTCTATATTTCAGCTGTTTGCTTGTTAGCATACAAAGCTTGTGAGAATGTTTAAATATGTGGACAAGGCAGAAAAAGAAAGATCTTTTAAAAAACTCTTATTCTGTCTGATACCCTACATTTCATCCTTGCCACCAAATCCTCAAGTTTTGAGCTCTCCAACTGAGAGCTCACAAATTTTGTTCAGAGATGTGGGGAACAGACACTGTCAATTACACATTGCCCTTCTGATGGACAGCTCAATAACACAATGAAAAATAGCAACACATGGATGGTGAAATCAGAGGAGATGGAATCTCCAGCAAACAGGACAAATGACCTTTCTTTTTTTTTAGGAAACCTTCACTCTCCATTTGCTCTCCAAACATACACTCATCTGGTAAGTTCATACTCATGCGAGGAAACACTTAGTAAGTCAAATGATAGATGATGTAAGGCAATATAATGATTTCTATATCGTCATTTTGGCCTGGTAGTGAGGTATTATTTGACAGGTTTGAGACATTTTTATAATTCAGTATGTATTCAGTTTTTGTATGCACTGCTAGGTGTTGTTGAGTAAAGTAGTTCTTCACAGGTTGTTGGACTCAGTTCTACACATTCTATTAGATCCAGCTTGTCAATCATGTTGTTTGACTCCTTTATGCACTTACTAAGTCTTCTTATCTATGTCTTCCTGAAAGAGATGTGTTTAAATTCCCACTGATTGTATAGTCTTAAATTTGTCTATGCACTCTTACTGACTTTTTGCCTTACATATTTTAGATCTATTTTTTGGATGCATAGTAGTTTATGACTATTTTATATTCCTGGTCTATTATTTTACTACATAATGACCTACTTAATCTCAATGCCTTTTTGCCTTGAAGATTATTTCATTTGACATAAATATTGCTATGTCTGACTTCCTTTTTGTTATTCTTTGATTGGTCAGTCTTTCTTGTTCATCCCTCTCTTTTCAGCCCCTTTCTGTTATCAGATTTAAGGAGTTTTTCTGGATTGAAAAAATCCAAGGCAAGAAACTATTTTTAGGACTTTTGAGTTGAATTCATACATATTCCTGTGGTTACTAATGTATTTTTATTTATTTCTAATAGCTGATTTTGCATTTCCCTTGCACATGACTTGTCTTGGTTTCCTGGGGTTTTTTGTTTTTGTTTTTGTTTTTTTAAATTGATCTTTTAAAAATGGCTTCTTCAACAAAATAAAAAAAAAAAAAAAAAGGAAATAAAAATTGCTTCCTCTTTTCTTATCTTCTGGTTTGGAAGTTATTATTCCATTTCTATTCTTTTGCAGGTCACCCTTAAATGCTTAACATGCACATTTGACCTAAAAAGTTAGTATCTCTACCCTCTTCCTGAACAACGTAAGACCTCCAAACACAAACTCTAAGCATAATCCCCCCATCTGCCATGTTTTTGTTTTCTAGTATTTAGTGGCCCTTTGTTTTTAATTTTCTATCCCATATTATCATTGTTATCAGTTTTATAGCTGACATTTATTTAGATTTGAATGCATGTTGAACAATGACCACTCACATTGTCTCTTATATCCTACTTCTTCATCCTCAGTTCTCTCCTTATTAAAGTATCTTCTCTAGAGGCTTTTCAACAAAGGTCCATAAGTGGTCAATTTTCTCCTTATTCTTCTAAAAATATCTCTGTTTTGACTTGATCTGGAATACAAATCTAGCTGAGAATAGAATGAGGTCCACAGTTGAAAATGGTGTTCAATTGTCTTCTGACATTCTTACTAACGAACAGTCTGTTTTCAGTCTAATTTTTGGTTCTTTGGTCTTTTTTCCGTGATTACAACTTCCTCCTTGTTTTTAGTATTTTGCAGTTTTGCTGTGATGATCTCTACCCCATCCTTTCTAATCTCATCTTCTGGAACTCTTGAATTTATTTATTTATTTAATTGTTTATTTATTTTCTTTCTTCTTTTTTTTAAAGATTCACTTACCCATTTTAGAGAACGAGCAAGAGTGAGTGGGAGGAGGAGCAGAGAGAGACAGAATCTCAAGCAGACTCCCCTGGAGCATGGGGCTTGATGGGGGTGCACAATCCCATGACCCTGAGATCATGACCTGAGTTGAACCCAAAAGTCGAATGTTCAACCAGCTGAACCACCCAGGCGCCCCTGGAATTCTTTTTTTTTTTTTTTTTTAAGATTTTATTTATTTATTTGAAAGACAGAGATTGCAAGTAGGCAGAGAGACAGGGAGAAGGAGAGAGAGGCCCGATGCGGGACTCGATCCCAGGACCCTGGGATCATGACCTGAGCTGAAGGCAGAGGCCTTAACCCACTGAGCCACCCAGGCACCCCTGCCCCTGGAATTCTCATTTGATATATGTTGGACTTTCTCATTCTTGCCTCCATGTTTCTTAATCTCTCTGTCCTGTGTTCCACCTCTTCATTTTTCTTTGCTGAACTGTGAATCATTTTCCCAGATTTGTTTCTAGCTAGGGATAACATAGCCCCTGAATTTTTAATTTTAATGATTCTGTTTTTCATTTTCTTTTTAAAAAATACTTCTCCTTTTTCATAGTGTCTTTTTCATTCATTATGATTTTGACTCCTCCCTTTACCATTTTCAAGGGTCTTGTTTGAAGTCTCATTTTATTCATAAAGCTTACAACTTAAAACAACACCTTCCTCCCTCAGTAAGGAACTTCATTTATTAGTTTCTTGTGTATCCGCACCATGTTTCTTCATACAAATGTGAGGATTTTGAATATCTATTCAGATTTTCTCCCTTTCTTACTATAAGGTAACATCTTATACTGTATAGACAGTGTCCTGTTTTACTTTTAGCACTGAGAAACATGACCTTGTGCTTGTTTGTGATGGCAGCACCTTCCCTTGTGTGAGCACACCATGGTTAGTTTAATCAGTACCCTGCACCTGGGTTGTCCAGCCTTTTTACTCTTACCCATAATACTGTAGTGGGTAACTTGTCATTTTGCATGTGCTCAGGCCTGTCTCTGGGATTGAGGCTCAGAGTGGGATCACTGGGCCAAAGGGTAACTACATTTGTAATTTTGATCAATGTAACCTAATTGTTCTGCATGAAGTTAGAACATTTTGTGCCTCACCAACAATGTATGAAACTGCCTGATTCTCTACAATCTCACTGTGTATGTCAAACTTTTTAAGTATTTTTTAACACAACTCACACATAATCTCTTTCAGAGTATGTCATTCTTTACAGTTCTCATTATCCCCCTGCATGTTGTCTGTGGACTTCTCCCTCATCAAGCATCATTTCTTCTCACATTCAGGATTTGTATTAGGGAGCATCTCTTCACCAGAGATTTTCTCCCCTCTTTTTCTGATTATCTATTGCCGCAAACAAATTACTCCAAAGCATAATGGCTTAAAGTGACTATTTTATGTTGTTCACGATTCTGCGGGTCAGAAATTCTAGAAGGGCCTGACTGAGAAGTTCTTGCTTGACTTGTTTCGTGTTGTTGCAATTAGATGCCCCCTGGGCCTAGAGTCATCTGAAGGCTTTACTAAGCTAGACATCCAAGATGGCTGACACACGGGGCTGGCATTTGGTTCTGGCTGTCAGCCAACAGCTCCGCTGACATGTAGGTGGGAACACCTACATGCGAACTCTCCGGCATGGCAGGCTCAACATGGTGATTCTTTTTTCTGTGGAGGTTTACGGCTCCAGCATGAATGTTTCAGCAAACAAGCTGGTCATTTCAAGGCCTTGTAAAATCTAGCCTCAGAAGTCATGTAGCATCCCTTGAGCCGTAGTCTGTTGATCAAAGTAGTCACAAGCCTTTCCTGGATGAAGTGAAGAAGCATAGATCCTACCCCTCAGTGGAATATCAAGGATATTTTTTAAACCATCATGTTTTTGAAGTCCTATGTGTCCTGGATTGTAGAAGGATCTCTACAGGATGTGTTTCCATTTCCCTCAGTGAGGTGGCTCAGAGATTTTATTGGTCTAAAACTGGTTTTTATATTGATTTCTCAGCTTAGGGATTCTCACCATATGGGAACTGAAAATTCATTCTCTACAACCACTTGAGGCACAAACCAGTGGCTTAATTTTCTGACAAGAAACTTTTTTTTTAGTGCACCTAGAGTTGTGGGCAGACACATTATTCATGTTAAATCCTTGGGCCAATCAGGAGAGTTTTTCTAGTCTACCTTCACTGAGGGGACAGCTCTTTTTGGAACTCTGGCCTCATGAAATGAAATAAATTCTAACTTGTCTTGCATGGACACAAAGCCACATCTTTTATGGCCATTAAATCCCAATGCTTGACCATAGTGCCCTATATCTGGGTCTGATGCTGCACCTTATCCCCACCCCAACCCCATGGGACCTTGCTTTTGATTTCCTCTTAGTTTTACACTTGTTTGCTTTCCTTTATACTGAATGAAGCTATATACTTAAAAGTTATTGTTGATCCAGTCTATCCAGCATCTCTATGTGTTTGTAGTGGAAGGATCATCTACAATAGCTCAGTCCAAGATCGTCCCAGAAGTCTTCAGTTCTCAAACAACTTTTGAGGGTCAAAGAAAAAAGAATCACTGAATGACTACCTTTGAAGGTACGTTTAAGCGACCATTATTAATGGGCAAGAATAAATGTTTTCCCTTCACTGGCATGCTTTCCTGTAAGGACATCCCTTTCACCTTTTCTGAACTAGATCTGTGGGCAGCTGCCATTTTACCAACCTCCAATGGCAGCTGAAGTATGTGTAGTCACTGCCTTTTTGCCATCCCATACAGCTATTCTTCTTGTCGTAGATTTGGCAGGATAATCAATAGGACCCAAATGGCAATCAATTTCATGTGATTGCACTTGGTTTCCCATTGATTTCAATGCTGACTCTATGGCAGAATAATGAGGGAAAGCTGATGCCAATCATTGCCTGTGAATGCCATTGCACATCTTTCTAGGTGACTGAACAGCATCAAAGAGATGGGGGGAGAGAGATGTGCTGGCAGAAAGACAGAGAGAGGACAGAGCAAGCTTCAATGATGGAGATGAAGAAAACGATGTTGATAGAGATGTGAAAAGGAAATCTTGGATTATGACAGTCCTCTGATCCAGAACACCACTGAAAAACCTGGGATTCATACCGGAGAGGATAAAATCAGCCTCAGGGTCATTGAGCTGGAAGAAGATTCCAAGGTATGTTTCCCTAACAATAATGATGTCTAACAGCTTCATCTTAGTGTGTATATCTTGGTTGTAAGTTCACACTTGGAAATGATTAGTCTGTCTAATCATGGCTTGATCATCAGATGTCATTTTCTCAAAGCCAAGAACCACATTTTTATTTACCCACAAAATACTCAACCATCCTCCACCATATGGATCCTCAATGAATAATGGATGGAAATCTAGATTGTACCTCTTATGGATATCTTCTTCTAATCTATTGACCTAATAATGTATTGTTAGTATTCTCCAGACTTCTCTCGGTGTTGACATCCTAGTTTGACATACAACAGAACCATCGCACCAAGCGAATGATCTCAGCACATGCTAATATGAAGGCAAGGTTAACAATGCAGTAGAACATATTTGACTTTGATTTCTTCTAAGGCATAAGCTCTACCTTACTCTTGGGTTATTTATCTCTGCCTTCAGCAAAAGTTTTCTTCAGAGCATATTTTTAAATTTTATTTCTATTTTTTTGAGAAGGACGTATAGTCACATTAGGCAAAAGTTAGAGTAAGATGGAAAGACATATATTAAAGCATATCCCTCTTAACCTCTGTCTCCATCCAGTTCCATCTGGCCTGTACTGCTTTGGTAATCAGTCATCATAGTTTATTGGGTCCTTCCTTACACAAATACAAGAAAATATGAATATTTTCATATTTCCCATTTCTTATGCAAAAGGAGGCATAGCACAGATGATATTCTGTCCCCCCCTTTTTCACTGAGTATACCCTAGAGCTTTCCTTTCCATATTGGTACCTAGAGAAGAATACCTCCATTCTACTGTAGCAATCGCATAGTATCCCATTGTGTGGCTATGGCCAAGTTTCTTTAGTCTGCTAATAATGGACGATTGAGTTGCGCCCAATCGTTTGCAATTACAAACAGTGCTGCAATGAATAATCATGAACATATGTCATTTCTTACATGTGCAGGTGCATCTGTGCAATAGGTTCAAAAGGTAAACACATTTGTAATTCTGACTGATAGCGTCAGTTTGCCCTCCATACAGGTTAGAACATTTGCATTTCCACACGTAATGTACGAGATGGTATCTTCTGCCCCACACTTTACCAAGAGAACATGCTGTGATGTGCTTAGATTTTGGCCAATCTTAGGTGAGACATAATACCTCAGTTTAATTTTAATTTGCATTGTTCTAATTATGACTGAGGTTGGGTGGATTTTTACATGTTTCGGGTGCCATTTACATTGGTGTATGTGCGCGCGTGTGTGTATGTGTGTGAACCGTGTATATTCTTTGCCTGTTCAACCACGTTTCTTGAAATGCTTTTACGGTTTCTTTCTTGCATTTAAATCTCTGATTCATATGGAGCTTGTTCTGGGGTATCATTGTACCCCAGAGTATGACTCCCATTTGGAGGTTTAGAACCCACTTTGCAGTTTCTCAGATCACTACCCCATTGTCCAAAGCGTTCATGAGCCTCCCGACCAGAGAGACCATCTTTATCATATGTTGACATCATGTATCCAGCTTGATTTCAGGACTTTCTCTTCTCTTTCAGTGATCTCAATCATTATTCAAGCACCTTTTCAACTGCTGAGCCATCCCTGTAAGTTTTCTCTTTTGGTAGGGTCAGTGTCATTGTACTGTTTTCCTTTTTCAGAATTTCACTAACGACTCTTACAGTTTTGTAGCGAGTAGTTCTTAAGAGTTTTGTTTGTAACCATTTGACCTTGGGTGTATGGACATGAAGGTTATGTTATAGGAACTTCTTCCTATAGATGGCTTTTTCTCTTCTTACAGAAACTGAAACTGAATGCAATCACGAAATTTAGATGGAAGGGTTGCCTGTGAACCTGAGATGAACATTGCACTAGTCAGCATAACCCAGCAGAATCTTGCTCTGAAGAATGACCTTATCTCACCAAGTAAAAAGAAGTAAGTGAGCCCATGGCTGTCGGAGCCCCACCCTCTCACATTCTAGGATGAATGAAGCCAGTAAGGCATAAGCCTCTGGCTTCAGGTCTAACAGTCTTAAGGGAAAGGGTCCAGGAAGCAGCTGTTTGGTTCTGATGAATAAAAGCTGGGAGACATGCCATGACATTTGTGAGTGAAACCTGCACCCAGACGGCAGCAGTTGTTAATATGCGTCCCATACCTTCCCTTAAGCAGTTCCTTCCTTAGATTGGAAAATGATGGCCCAAAGAGCTGGGGATGGCCAGGAGCCATTCATAACACATCAGTGGGACCACAGGCATTCATCCCAGGGAAAAGCACTCCTGGGCATAGCTGCCTGGGAGGGACTGGGCTGTGGAGAGGTTAGGAAAGAAATCCAATAGGAAGGTGCACTTGAACTAGATCTTGTAGGAAAGAAGGGAGTTTTCTTATAGATGAGTTTGGAAAGGGCATTTCTGAGAGAAGGAACAGACAGCACAAAAGCCCAGAAGTTCAGGGATGCCTAGTGCATTCTGGGAAGGGCCAGTGGTTTGCTGGGGCTGTAACAAAAGCATGCAGGGGCATGGGTGGTGCCTAAACAGACAGATCTGCAGCATTCCCTAGGTCAGTACCTGAACTCGAACTTGAACTAGTCTCTAGTCTGTGGGAAGTCGCCGATGGATTCCTTTTGTAGCCTGTTTTGTTATTACCAAAATCTTACCATCACATAATGAACATTCAAATAGCACACATAAGTCTTTCTTACCTCCACTTCTCTCTTCCAAAAAGACCACCGCTCTAGTTTCTTATATTTGTTTTCTGCATTTCTCTCCAGAAACATGTCATTATTATGGGTATGTCTCCTTTTTAAAAGGAGATTGTACTATGTTGTACTGACCTGGTTTTTTTTTTTCCCCCACTTAATTACCCATCTTTTTACAACTGCTCTTGAAAAACCACACCACTGGGGGCCGGAGTAGGGGGGACATCACT
>NC_081575.1:90326060-90402658 GCF_022355385.1 Mustela nigripes
AGGGGCGCCTGGGTGGCTCAGTGGGTTGATCCTCTGCCTTCGGCTCAGGTCATGATCTCAGAGTCCTGGGATAGAGCCCCACATCGGGCTCTCTGCTCGGCAGGGGGCCTGCTTCCTCCTCTCTGCCTGTGTCTCTGCCTACTTGTGATCCCTGTCTGTCAAATAAATAAATAAAATCTGAAAAAAAAAAGATTATGATCTAGAACTCATCTGAACTGTGCCCCATGTTGCAATGGAGGGCAAGTGTTCTGTTTCATTCACGCAGACCAAGCGAGAGCTATGCAACCCTAGTACCTTCCTTACTTTCAGTGTGTAGTTGACATGTGCTATTTCCACTCAGGGTTTAGCCTTTATGTCACCCCCCCCAACAATGTTCTTCTATACTAGAACTTTACTTTCAAGAACTGTTTCAGGGCAAGATGAGCAGGCGCCCACCTAAAAGTGGAGAAAATGGTGCAGAAAAGCAGAATTCACCTCCCAAAGAGCAGCTCTCTGGCACCCCACTCCCCCAGCCACCGGCCGCTTTTCAGTCTCTTCCCCTTTGGGCAAGAACCCCAGACCATCATTATGTGCACACTTGCAAACTGATGCTAATTCCTTGCATCATCTCATTTTCATCACACAGCTGATCTCTCTATCTGCAAA
This sequence comes from Mustela nigripes, assembly GCF_022355385.1. Classification (NCBI taxonomy): domain Eukaryota; kingdom Metazoa; phylum Chordata; class Mammalia; order Carnivora; family Mustelidae; genus Mustela; species Mustela nigripes. The sequence goes on from NC_081575.1 coordinate 90,326,706, forward strand.
ACATTTTGGAGTATTTGATGTTGGATTAGAGCATGACACAGTTTTCCCAGTGAGATTGATGTACATAGTTTTCATGAAACAGCTCTTCGCTTAGCAGCCAGGCTTTCAGGAACAAATCAGAGTCTGAAAGGAGGATGTAGAGGGTCTCTCAGGGTATAGATCATGGCCAAGGTCACCAGAGCAAACCCAGTCTCAGCCGTTCAGTTGATGACTTCCCAGTGTCTAATGCCTGCAGATACCACAGTGCCTCTAACCAGCCATCTCTTACTAGATGGTCTAGGGTTTGTTCATTTGTTTTTTTTTTTTAAGGGAAAAAGAAAAATCAACAATAAAAATGCTGCAGTGGAGATCCTTTTATACATGTCTTGAAACACTTGTGCAAGCATATCTGTGGGAGACATTTCTAGGAGTGAAATTGCTGCTGAACAGTCCTTCCCAGAAGATCTACCAATTTACACTGCCATTTACTTTGGACAAGTGTCCCTAAAACTCCATCAACAGAGGACCACAATGAACATTATCAAATGTGAAAAGCAGTCATTTGTCTGTTTTTATATGTATTTCTTTAAATGTTAGTGGACTATAAGAATAAAGGAGAGCATTTTTCATGTACTTATGGCTATTTGCAATTCTTTTTCTTTGAACTGCCTTTTCATGCTCTTTGTCCATTTTTCCATTAACTTGTTACCCTTTCTTTTATTGAATTGTTAGATTTAAGGGTTTTAAGTAAGGGTGACATATACTCACATTTCAGAAAGTTCTTTTGCTATATAGTGCCACATTGATATTATCGTGTATTCACTTGACTAATGTACCCATATTTTCATGATTTCAGAAGAATCTGAACATAGGTGTCTCTGACCCTCTCGGAAGGAACAGAGCTACTACGGAAGTATGAAGTTTCTTGAATCTCATAGGCTAAGTCTCACCGTGTTAGAATTGTACTCTTTTCTAAAGTTGGTGGGTTAGGCAGAAAACGACAGTTGCCAGGAAGTGTGACAACAAAAAGAGAGCAGATAGATTATACCTCCTGAAAAGAAAAGAAACATCAGATTTGTCAGACTATTTCAAAATTCGGAAGTAAGAAATACACCAGCATGGCATTCATTTCTCTACGACACGGCTTTCATTTCTCTCTGAAGGTCGGAAACATTTCTTCTTAACTCCTCTTTGGAGAATACACACTTGGTTAATGAAGGCAATTCTTTTCCTGCACTGAACTTTCCATTTTCCCTTATACACACTCTGAACTCCCCCAAGTGGGCGTTCATGCCCTTTCAGACCTGGCTTTGAGCTACCTTTCCAGTGAGATTTGTCTGTGTTCTGAAGTGTGAAGTAGCTCCTCCATCCACAGTGGACATCACCTTGTCGTCTTCTTGGGCTTTGTCGTCATCTCCCCATCCCTTGGAGAATTCCCCACCATGGCCTATCTGGCCCCCAAGGTCTGTCATGTCCTGTTTCTCTTTGAAATCTTGGTTCTTCACTCCCACAGAGTCTTATAAACCTTCCCCACCTATTTGTCTCCTCCTTACGCTCTTATTTAACCTCTTTTATGAGTGAGTTTTGTTTCCCCAACTAGATTAGAAGGCTCTTGACGTCAAGAGGCCTGTGGTAGATTTCTTGTAGCCCCCTCCCCACATAGGGACCATCACAATGCTAAGCACTCCAACATTTACTAACTGAAATGACAATGAGTAGGACTTTGGGATGCTTCCAGCATGTCATGTGGGGTCATTCTCAAAACTTTCTACCACAAGGTACCTGCCTCTGGCCATTCCTTCTCTTTCCCAGCATGGCCATCCACGTCCTCCATCTATCCCTCCAATGCCGGGGTACTCCACCTGCCCAGTCCTTGCCCTTCTGCTCTGGAAAAATCTCTTCTGCCCCTTATTGTCTGCCCCCATTGACTTAAGAGTGTAGCCTGAACAACCACTGAATCCAAAGCCAGGCTCACCTGGCGGATACTCATATGCCCTTTAGACATCCGCACCGGCATGTCACTAAGGTACCCAGTCTCAACCTCTCAAAAACCTGACTCATTGTTGTCCCCCAGCCTGCTCCTGTTCATGTGTCCTCCATCTCCATGGTGGGCCCACAACCCTCCCAGTCATCCAAGCTAGAAACCCAAGAGTCCTTGAGACCTCATTTGCCTGCCTTCCGACATCCAGTCAATGACCAGGAGCCACCAAATGTGACCCTTTTCCATGCCAGCTCTCAGTGCCTTAATTAAGGTTTTCATCATCCCTGGATAACTGTAGCCACTTTTTACTTTGTCTCCCTGACCTTAATCTCATGCCTCTCAAATCCTTCCAGAATGATCACTCTCCCCTACTGAAACAGTTCCCCAGGTCTTTGCTGGCCACAGGATGAGGTCGCCGACTCTCAGCCTGGCAGGTAAGGTCCATGGAGCTGAGTCCCTGTCTCCACTCCTCTTGCTGCGTGTCTCACAACTCTCGCTGAGCACAGCAGCAACACAGAAGGGCTCAGGCTCCCCGCACACCCCCAACCCATGCACCATCCTCTTTTTGCCTTCTTGCCTTTTGCTCCAAATGTCTGCCTTGACTCTAACACTCTTCCACCTTCTGATACCCGATCCCTCCATGTGGGATCCCCACTCCCAGCTAAGAAATACTCCATCCAAATCACTGGTTTCACATAGAATGTAATGTTCTATGTATTCATTATATTTTTCCTTTCTTGTGTCGAGCTTCACACTTGATTGAGAGCTCTATGAGGACAGGGTTCATACTTCATGCATCTTTAATCTGACACATTAAACGCCCAGTTTGTTAAATGAAACAACATGAGTGTTTATTTCTCCTCAGTGTAGAGATGACTTCAGGGATATGTGAATGAGATTGCGGAGGGTACTTCCTCATGCATCTTCTAGTGTCTTATGGAAGGTAGGTCTTTGTGCCTTTACATGGGGTGAAAGTTTCAGAAATCGGCATGAATGCCATGTATTTGATACTTGTTTATTCGTTCCTTTGCAACTTCTCCTGGCTACATGTCCACATGGGGTGACAGACTAGAGAGGCTAACGTATGCCTGGTGTGATGGGACTGGAGGGGCTTGAATACAGTTTCCAGGGCAGCCTGATACCCCCAGACAGAGACCCTAACCTGCCACGTGACCAGGGGAACTGCGAGCAGCAGCCAGGGTGAGGAAGACGGTAAGACGAGCTGGAGAGGAACAGAAAAGGAGGCTGGATTGCCTTGTGCTCCAGCAGCGGCTACTGTGGGCCCCTGCCCAGGGCAATATTACTCCCCACTCGGTGACCGAAGCAGCACAACAGACACACAAGAGAAAACAAGTTAGTTTTATCCTGGTTTCCGGTTCTTAGTAAGCCAAGATCGTAAATTCAAATTCCAGTGAACCTAGAGGAGGCAATTATCAGCAGTCTATCTCCAGTCACTGGGAGGGTGAGCGGGTTGTCAGAGTAACCCGGTAGGCAGCTGGTGGTCAACCTTCTGCCCCCTAGTGGTTCGCTTGGAACTGTTACACACTTAACCCTGTGCAGCATTTGGCCTTCCGTGCAGGAAAGGGGAGACAGTTTTCCCTAGAAATGAAGAAACCTGAGTATCTTTGTGTCCTGGCCCATGAATTATAAAATTGGAGCTTCTGGAGTGTATTTCCTTCCTTTTGTAATGCCCGGTCACTAGCTAGAGGTTAACCTAGAAAAAACTACATCAACTCTTAACTTTGCTGAAGTCTGGCAGTGGCCCTCTGAAATACTGTGGCTTCTTTATTCTGGTAGAATGATTGACGCATTGATTTTATTACCTTCATCCTGTTTGGAATTATTAATAGTTCGTTGTTCTGCTTGATCTTCCTTCCTTGTTAATCTTTGTGAGATTTGCGGTTTGTAATCGTTTTGTAGGCGGCATTCTCAAATAATGTAGTTTTCGTTTTACATTAATCTGAAATGGAATGTTATTGGGCAAAATACCCCTTAGGAGTATAATGAAAAGGACCTATTAATTTTCAGGGCAAGAGGGCTAATTATTCCCCTCCCCCTTAAGTCTGTATTAATTGCTAATAACTTTTTATAGAATCAAGTACATGAAGCTAATTTTGATTTCTTCTTTCCAATGTATAGCATATCTGAAACACTTGGCCGGCGCAAGAAAAGGAGCTTTAGAAGGTCAGGTGCTTAATAAATATGCTTTATGATATTGCAGTTTGTAAATGAGTCAAAATTGAAAGAAATCGGGGACTCCAAGAGGGAATGCTCATGTTTTTAATTAAAGGGGACTGCAATTGGGAGACCTGAACATTTTATGAGCCCACACTCATGCAATACTTTATGGGAGATACTCTACAACATCATTATGGAAAACTCTACAAAAAGAAATATTCAAGAGGTGATTTTTTTTTCCCTAAAAATAAACCATGACAACAATCTATTATTTTTTCTAATTCTGTGGATTAAGTATTGAAGTAGGGGTCAGCGGCACGGGTTCTGTCCCTATAGGGGTGGCTGATGTATGTCCGTGTAGCTGTGTTCATCTGGGAACTTGGCTGGGGCTAGCGAAACCAAGCTAGCCTCTCAACCCTCAGAGCTGCTCTTTTTTGGTCTCTAATCATTCCGTTGTCTGTCCTGGGCATTGTCACAGCCTGATAACTGGGATTCAAGGATGCGAAAACAGAAGCCACTAGGATTCCCGTGAGGTTTAGGCTGAAAACTGGGACGATATCATTTGGATCACACTGTATTGGTGGAACCAGTGTAAGATAAGGCTCATTTAAAAAATAGAGTATGTAACAATCACTATAAAGTTATTGAGATAACACAGAAATATGTATCTTTTTTTTAGCCTTTTCTTCCCACCCCCCCCCCCCCCAAAGAGGCAATATAGCACAGTGGTCATGGTGAAGCGTGTGGCACTGGGCCCAGTCTGATCTGGTGAGAATCCCAGCTCCAATGGTATGACCTTGGGAAACTTTCCTGTTTCTGTTTCTTCATCTGTAAAGCAAGGATAATGAGAGTGCTTCCTAACTCATACTGTTGCTGTGAAGATTAAATGAGATCTTGTCCATAGAGCCTTTAGAACAATGCCTGACATTAGTGTCATCAATGTTAGCTATTTTCAGTACTAAAAGAAATTCTCAGGTTTGCACTTCTGTCCTCATAGGAGCCTTATTCACAGTAGCCAAGAGGTGGAGGCAACCTTCAGATGAGGAGAGCCACAAAATGTGACGTATCCATACAGTGGAACGTTATTCAGCCTTCCGTAGGAAGGAAATTTTAACACACGCCCCAACATGGACGAAGCTCGAGAACATTACCCGGAGTGACATAAGGCAGTCCCCAAAAGCCAAATCCTGCAGGATTCCACTTACATGAAGTATCTAAAGTAATCACATTCAGAAAGAAAAATGAAACAGAAAGTAACAAAGTAGAATGGTTATCACGAGCTGTGGGCAGAGAAATAAAGAGTTGGTTTAATGGGTACAGAGTTTCAGACTTGCAAGAGGGAAAGTTCTGAGGACTGAATGCCCAGCAACGTGAATATACTTAGCACTACTGAACCATGTACTTACCAACAATTAAGATAATAAATTTTATGTGATTTTCCTTACCATAGTTAGAAGAAAAAAACCGTTCTCTTCTGAACATGAGGGTGTTTCTGGGGCGCTGGGAACATTCTATATCTTGATCTGGGTGCTAGTGATATGAGTATGCTTAGTTTGAGAAAATTCATCAAAAACATGTTCATGATATGGGCACTTTCTGTATGCCTCTTACACTTGTATGAAAAGTTTAAAAACAGAGATTCACCCTTCAGCGACTTGAGCTTGCAATCCTGTTGCCAGCCAAGCACACGCTTGCTTATAGAAACAACATTTTTACGCATTAGCATGTACAGAAATGACTATTTTGTCCAAGAGAAGTGACTCATAAGCAAGCAGGTGTGTTAAGAATTCCGGGAATTCAAACAGCCTTCTTACAATGTCTTAACCTGAAGAAACTACTTAGGAAAAATGTGACACAGTTCTCGCTAACCCGAACAAGAATTTGATCCACTTTTTAAATCGACCATGCTTAGGGGGAGACTCAGAAGAACTCGGTGACACAAAATAGATCTTTTAAAGAATAATCAATAATGGTTGGCATACAGCGTTTTGTAACAGCTTTGTTGAGATATCATCCACTTCATACAATTCCCCCATGTAAATGGACAATTCCATGGTTCTAGTATATTCCCAGAGCTGTGCCACTATCACCACACTCAATTCTAGAACATTTTCATCATCCCCTAAAAGAAAGCCTTTGCCCATTAGTAGTGATGACTTATTTCTCCCCAACATCCACGCATTCCCCCCAATCCGTAGGCAACCACTGATCTACTTTGTGTCTCTATAGATATGGCTCTTTCTTACACTCACAGAAGTAGAATTACACCCATATATGCTCTTTTCTGGCCGGTTTCTTTCACTTGGCACATTTCTCAGGTTCATCCCCATCGTCACCTGTGCTGGTGCTTTGTTTCTTCTTCAGTAATGTTCTGTTGAGTGGACATACCACATTTTCTTTATCCATTCATCACTAGATGGACTTTGGGAGCCATTATGAGTAATGCTGCTGTGAACTTCTGAGTGCAGGTTTTTGTGTGAACAAGCCATTTTCATTTCTACCTGAATGGAACTGCTGGGTCTGTACGTACATATCTGATATACAGTAAATTGCACATATTCAAAGTGCACAACACGATAACTTCTGACATAAGCTATCCCGGTGAAACCATCAGCACCATTGTGATCATCAACAGCTCCCTCCCAAACCCCCAAATTCTGTGTCCCTTTTTCCCTCCCTTCTGCCCCAACCTATCCCCACCCCTGGCCCCAGGCCAACACTGATCTCATTACTGTCACATAGTGGAGCTCATATTTTCCAAAATTCTCTATAAATGGAGCCACGCAGTACATGCTCTTCTTTGGTCTGGATTTTTTTTCTCACTCCGCATTTTGAGATTCATCCATGTCGTGTGCATCAATAGTTCATTCCAATTTGTCTATCCATTCCCCTGTTGATAGACGTTTGTGTCCTTTATAATTTTTGGCTATTACAAGTAAAGCTGCGGTGACCACTCATGTACAAATATTTGACTGGACCCAGGCTTTCATTTCTCTTGGGTAAATAAATACCTAGGAATTTAATGGATAGATCAAATGATAAACGTTTCTTGAATGTTTTAAGAAGTTGACCAGATATTTGCCAAAGTGGTTGTACCATTGTGCATTCCTGCCTGCAGGAATAATTGGAACGTTCACACACTGTTCCAGTTACTATGAAAATCAATACCTAGCACAGTCGATCACTTTAATCTTAGACTTTCCAACTGGTAAATAGGGGCAGCTCATTCTGGTTTGAATTTCCATTTCCCTAATGACTAATGATTATGGACATATTACCATACACTTTGTCATCTGTATATCTTCTTTGGTGAAATGTCTATTCAAATATTTTGCCCAATTTTTTCTGGGTTGTCTTCTTATTGAGTTTTGTGAATTTTTTTTAAATATATTTGGTATACAAATCCTTTATCAAATTCATGGTTTGTAAGGATTCTCTTCCAGTCTATAGCTTGTCATTGCATTTCCTTTCCAATGGCTTACCTGAGAAATAGCCCAGTCTATTTTTTTTAAGATTTTATTTATTTATCTGATAGAGAGAGATCACAAGTAGGCAGAGAGGCAGGCAGAATGAGAGGGGAGAAGCAGGCTCCCCGCTGAGCAGAGAGCCCAATGTGGGGCTTGATCCCAGGACCTTGGGATCATGACCTAAACTCAAGGCAGAGGCTTTAATCCACTGAGCCACTCAGGTGTCCCTGAGAAATAACCCAGTCTAAAGCAGATATTCTCTCCTATGTTGTTTTTTTCTAGAACTTTTATAGGTTCACATTTTACATTAGGTCTGTGATGAATTTCAAATTAATTTCTGTGTGCAAGATGTGACTAGAAGTTCAGTTTTTTGCATGTGGCTGTCCAAGCATTTCCAGCACCATTTGAGGCAAAGGCTGTCTTTCCTTTACTCTATTGTTTTTGAGCCTTTGTGAAAAATCAGTCATCTGTGTATGCATGGATCTATTTCTGGACTTTCTATTCTACTCTGTTAATCTCTTTAACTACCTGACTCTGATACCACACTGTTTTGATTACTGATGCTTTATAATATTTCTTGAAATCAAATAGTGTTAGCCATCCAGCTTTGTTCTTTTTCAGTTGTTTTTTGGCATTTTGATATGAACTTTAGAATCAGTATATCCATTTCTACCAATAAAAAAGAAAAAAAAAGCCTGTCTGGATTTTGGTCAGGATTGCATTGAACTGCTCAGTTTGAGGGGAACCGACATACTGTTGAAGTTTCTGAACCATTAATGAGATCTCTCTTATTTGGCTCTTCCTTAATTTCTCTTAGCAATGTTTTTTATCTTTTTCAGTAGGTGGGTCTGATCCATCTTTGATAAAATTTGTCACCAGGTATTTCATGTTTTTTGATGTTGTAAATGATATTTTTAAAAATGTCGATCTCTGATGATTCTTTGCCGGCTCATGGATTCACTTGTCGTTTTTGAAATTCCTTCAGGTTTTTTGCCTTTTTTTTTTTAAACATAGCAAATCTGTGAATAAAGGCATTTTTATTTCTTCCTTTCCAGTCTAAATGCATTTTATTTCTTTGTCTTGTCTGATGATCCTGACTAGAACTTTCAGTACAAGATAGAAGAGAAGGTTTGCTAATTCCTGAGATAAACCCTATGTATTAAAACATATTGGTTTTGTATGTTTTTGGGCTCCATTCACAGCAATCTTGTTTCAAATCACTCTATCCATTCATCCTAGGAATGCATCACAGTTTATCCGTTCTTGCTGCAGCTGGATACTTGAGTCGCTTCTGCTTTCGGGCTATTGTGAATAAAGCTGCTATGGTTATTCCTGCTGGACTTTTTGGAGAACATATGTACTCAGTATTTTCAGGTCTATACTTAGGAAGAGCATATTATGAACCATAGCTAGGCGCTCTTAATTCATCCACTTTAACATTGTTGGTGATTAATTTTTGCCCTTCTAATTCCCAGGGTGTTACCGTGGCTGTCAGTAAGCAGAGGAGGCTTCCTTTTCTTCTCCCCAGGGAGCATCCCTTCTCTTCCCAAGGCCAGCAGGAAATAGGCTCACTGGCAGCAGGAGGGCCCTAGCACGTTCCAGAGCTCCCTTGGAGGGTTTCAAAGGCAGCCACGGTGATTTCCCCTGAGTGGGAATGTTTGATTGTCTTCACCTGAATTGGTGATGGAGAAACCCCAAATTGGGCAAAGGCAGGAAGCCATCAAAGGGATTGCCTTTTTTTCCCCCTTCTTCTCTAGTGAGAGCACCCTGTCAAGGTAGGTAGAGGGATATAAGGCCCCTTGGCCTCATGGCTATGATTGTTTTTTTATGTGAAGATACAAAACCCCCAGGCTAGGCTCACTTCGCTCTGTACCACACCTTTATACATCCGGGCACTCGGCAGAAGATACCACGGACTTAGGGGCTATTGCCGATACCCTTCATAATAATCTTACCTTTTTATGAAAAAAGTCGCGGACTCTGCCTACAGGACAACGGATGTGACTGACTAACTGATTCTTGCCTTCTTGCCTGTTCAGATTCATTTTAATATATAGTTGTTTCGAACTTTAAATAATATCTCCCATAAATCTCACGGGACTCTGTGGGAAAGGGCACATTTATCCTCATTGCTGGCCCCTGCCTGCAAAGCAATTAATGACCCTTTCTCTATTTCCCATGAAACTCTGTGGGAGTTAGTCTGTGCGAGGTCGCTGGCTTGAAAGGTAGGGGACAGTCTGCAAGGAGTTCTGCAGGGGATGTGGCGGGCACCCTTGGGCTTTCCTTGGAGAATTGTACTTTCTTTAGAACCTCATTTTAAGGAGACTCTGGAGGTAAGCATGATAAGGTTGTATTGACATTTTTGTGGAAACTGACTCATTCCCAGCCTTTGGGCTGACAGCTCAGACTTCATCCCTGCGTTCCAACTGTTATCTAGAAATCAGGCTGTGGGTGAATAGCAAGCAATCCAGAGAAATGTCCTGGCCCCTAGAATTTTCCTCCCAACATGGCCCAAAGGCATCAACAGCATCCTCGGGGTTGCCAGCGGGACTTGACTTACCTCTGAGTCAGGAGGCAAATCTACTGGTGGTCTGGAACACGAGATCTGAGAGAGTACTATATAAAGGGAATTTTCAAAAGTCCGGTTTTCTCGTTGGTTTATATTATGATTTCTGAGTCATCATGACTTCATTTTTGGAAATTCTCCATTGGCAGTGATGCCCGGGACTTTGGCTCCATGTCTCCTTCTACTCTTACTCACAACTGCCCATTGCAGGAAAATTGTCACATTAAGGAATCCCTGTTTTAAAAGTTTCAAGATTTCTTACAATTCATTTATCTCAGCATTTTTAACTGACATGTGATTAAAATAGTGTTATATTAGCTTCAGGTATACAATGCAATGTTTCAACAATTTTATACAATACTCAGTGCTCACCACAAAAAGTGTAGTCACCAGTAAGCCTTGCAATTGGTTTTTAAATTTAAAATTTGAACAAGGCTAGAGATTGTCTACCTTATACCTACATTTGTAGTCAGGTCCCATACCCTCAAAACACCTGGGTCCCTCAAATATTTTCCCAATTCTTATACTCAGGATCCAGAAGTGAACATTTAGAAGATGAATAAGTAATTTTTACTCCCTAACTTTATGGTTATCATAAAATTATTTGGAGGTGGGGTATTGTGATCAAGTTCATTGATCATCTGAATCCTTGTTTTGGTTGATACAATAGTAATGATGTTACTGTCTCCTCTCCCACCACCATTTTTATTCCTATGGGAGTAAGTCTTCCCTGCAACAGTGAAGGCGTAGAGACACTAGAATTGGGAAGATAAACAGAAATTAGAGAATCCTCAAACCAAATTACGATTTCCTGTATAACAAGGATCTTATGGCATACAGATTTGTTTAAACTCAAAGAAGCTGGAAGTAGGATGGTGTTTTCCAAGGGTTAGGGAGAGAGGGAAATGGGGAGCTGCTGTTCAATGGGTATAAAGTTTTAGTTAAGCGTGACAAATAAGTTCTAGAGCTATCAGTACAACATTATCCTTACAAACAGCAATACCGTATTATTCGCTTAAAATCTGTTCCGAAGGCCAACCTCATAGTATATGTTCTTACCACAGGAAAAAGAGAATGAAAATTGCTGAGAAGATCAAAATTCTTTTTTTTTTTAAAGATTTATTTATTTATTTGACAGAGAGAGAATATCACAAGTTAGGCAGAGAGGCAGGCAGAGAGAGAGGAGGAAGCAGGCTCCCTGCTGAGCAGAGAGCCCGATGTGGGACTTGATCCCAGGACTCTGAGATCATGACCTGAGCCGAAGGCAGCGGCTTAACCCACTGAGCCACCCAGGCGCCCCTCAAAATTCTTAATTCAGAACAATTTCATGGACTAAGGGTTGTTCTGGGGCAAACAGCCAGGTTTTGGGCTTCCTGTCTCTTCCACATAAGAAGGCCTAGCACAGGTCTCTGACAAAGGGCCGGAGTCTCTTTTTAAGTGAAATGCTATTATGTCAAAGGAACTGGGTGGGTATAGAATTACATGTAATAATCTATGTCCAAGTGGATTGGCCACTCTGTGTTCACCCACTGATCATCTGTGCACTGGGAGACAGGCAATGGGTATTTCCATAATTAATTTGCGTGAAACGGTACTCACATATGGAGTTAGGAGTTCCAGGTTTGCAATGTAAGCACATTCTGGTATTTTCAGCTGTCATGGACCCTGCGTTTGGAAGATCACAGCTCTCAGAAGCCTCAGTACCTTCATCTACTCAATGAAAAGAACACCTGCCTTCTGAAAGTACCAGATTAGATTTCTCGCATGTTCTAATGGGCTAGCTTGTGTGTCCCATAACCAGAAGCTCAGAGTAGCTGGCTTCTTGAGCAAGAGAACAGAACTTCACGCAAATCTTCTCTTAGCTCACCTCCAACTGTTCTGTTAAAGCAATTCAGGGACAACAAAGAATTTAACTCACCGAAATTTAAAGACTAGAGCGTGTGCTTGTCTGTTTCCACAATTGAGTTTTCATTTCCAAAAAATCAGAAATGTGTAATGCAGATTGAATTTGTTGAACCATATTTCTGGGAGACACGGGGGGGGGTAGGAAGAAGTACCCCCCAAAGATATCCTCTTCTGAATATTCAGCCACCTTCTCCCCTCCCTCAACAATCCCCTGCTATTTGCTTTATGGCTTAACAAATGCATAAGGCCATATTCTGTTTACTGCCTTCAGCGGTTTGAGCGATCCATGTGGCTTCCTCCCCTGGAGGAATCGCACAGATAAATTATTGCATACAATTACATAAAATAAATTTAAACTGGATAGGGTGAGTAGCAGGCAGGCTAGTCTTTCTGAGTGTTTCTACCAAGTTAATCCCTGGTGAAGAGGGAAAATCGCTGCATATAAATGAGATCTTGCTGCTGTCTAAACCAGCTGATAAATGATACCATCTGCTGGAAAAGAATTCTCAGTGCCCTCGCAACTCCCCCCACCCACTTACAAGAATAGCCATTCTCCATTCATTATGCACCAGCTTCCATATTCGAGGAGGCTGTTGGGTTGGGGTGCAGTGGGAGGCTGTCACCCTACCCCAGTGGTGGAAGGTTCTAGACGATTGACTTAACACTCTAAACCTAGTTCTCCAGGTGGCCAAACAGCCCACATTTTCAGGAAACCGATCATTCTTAGGGTTCAGTCTGTGGCCTCCATCAGTGTTCTCAACCTTGGCTGCACATCAGAATCCTCTGGGGAGCTTTCACTCTCTGGTGATTCCAAAGCATGGCCAAGTTTGGAAACCAGTGGCCTAAATTAGTACTTCTCAAATTTTTGTGACTATGAGCCCCCCTGGAGATCCTGTTAAAATGCAGTTCCCGATTCCGATTTGGGGCAGGGCCTAAGATGCTGCAGGGCCAGCACGCTCCCAGCCACCAATGTCACACACTTTCATGGTCTTTCTAAAAGAGATCACTAATTTTCTTCATTCATGCGCTGAGCATCTACCTGCTTCCATAAAAAATGTAAGCTGCACGAGGGCAAAGGCCTGCTCTGTCTCGTCACCAATACAGCCCCGCTTTCAAAGCTGTACCTGGCACAGCCTAAGGTGCTCAATAAATATCTATGAAATGGTTGCATAAGTAAAGGCCACCAAAAATTCTCTTTCTTCTCAATCCAAACCAGACTGATCTGGACATTCCCTCGATTTGCTGTCCAAGTCAGCCTCACCACTACCACCACACTGGGCTTCTATTCGCTCAGCCCTGAACCGTGCAGATCTGTAGCTCCAAAGAGATATGTGAGCCGGCTGAGGGAAGATGGAAATCACTGGTGTATACGGGGCCACTGAAGCAACAGCGGTGGAGAAAACTGTCCAGCAGGAGAGTATGCAGATGGCCCAGGCTTGAGCTCTCATGGATTCAACCTTTGAAAAAGAAAATTATTGGGGCACCTGGGTGGCTCAGTCAGTGAAGTGTCTGCCCTCAGCTCAGGTCATGGTCTCGGGGTCCTGGATTGAGCCCCGCATCAGGCTCTCTGCTCAGCGGGGAGTCTGCTTCTCCCTCTCCCTCTGTGCTCACCTGCTCTCTCAAATAAATAAGCAATAAAAAAAAAAAAACTATTCCCCATATTTTTCTGTATCTCCCAAACATGCCCCAGTCCCCCCAACACAAACCTGCACAACTGGACTATCACGGATTCCTTCAACCCTAACATGATTTCTAGAGGCTCAGTATTCTGGAGACTTACTTTGGATGTATTCATCTATCAGTTTAACAATGTCCTCTTAAAAATGTATTTTTTTCTACCAAAGAAATTACAAATAGAAGCAGTATCAACCCCACTGTTCCATTTGTTCAACTGTAGCAAGCATCATTTAGAAGAATCCATGAAAAAAAAAAGAAAAAAGAATCCTTATGAAGTAAACGTAATGGAAGAAGGGGTTAAAAAATCAAATACCAAGTCATTTACTTTTAATGATTTCTTTTCAAGGTTATTTTGCCAAGAGGTGTGTGGCAGTACAGAAATGAGATAATTACTAGATTTTTTTTTCAAAAAAGAGTAGACAGGAACAAATTAGAAAATATTCCAAGATAATGAAAAGTAGTTCTAATATTTGGAAATCTGCAGCATTTAATTTTGCTGACCATCAGAAATTCTAACTCCTAAAGAAAAATATTTGAGGAAGTGGTGCCCAAAAAAGAAAAAAAAAGAAGGCAAGCCTTGGCTAGTCATAAAAAAAAAAAAAATGAATGGCAAACACCAAGATCAATGACAGCAGAGTGTAAACTTACTTGTACGAAAGTCCTATTCCTTAATTTAGTTACTATTCTCTGTTAACTGGGTGTGTCATTCAGTAAGTCCCAAAGGGAAGCAAATCTAGTTGCGGCAGGCAGCCTCTAAGATGGTCGCTGATGATCCTAGCCTGCTGCTATTCACGCCTTCGAGTCATCCCTTCCAATTCTGCATGGACTAGACTTATTCACTGACTTCTAGAAAACAGAGTTTTTTAATTTTATTTTTTTAATTAATTTTTTAAATTTTAAAAATTTTTTATTTCTTTTCAGCGTAACAGTATTCATTGTTTTTGCACCACACCCAGAGCTCCATGCAATCTGTGCCCTCTCCAATACCTACCACCCGGTTCCCCCAACCTCCCCCCACACCCCTTCAAAACCCTCAGATTGTTTTTCAGAGTCCATAGTCTCTCATGGTTCACCTCCCCTTCCAATTTCCCTCAACTCCCTTCTCCTCTCCATCTCCCCTTGTCCTCCATGCTATTTGTTATACGCCACAAATAAGTGAAACCATATGATAATTGACTCTCTCTGCTTGACTTATTTCACTCAGCATAATCCCAAAACATATAATGTATTTTTATCCCCAGAGGTACAGGTCTGTGAATCGCCAGGTTTACACATTTAGTACTCACCATAGCACATATCCTCCCCAATGTCTATAACCCCACCACCCTCTTCCGATGCCCCTCTCCCCAGCAACCCTCAGCCTGTTTTGTGAGATTGAGTCTTTTATGGTTTGTCTCCCTCCTGATCCCATCTTCTTTCATTTTTTCTTTTCCTACCCCGCCAAGCCCCCACGTTGCATCTCCACTCCCTCATATCAGGGAGATCATATGATAGTTGTCTTTCTCCAATTGACTTATTTCGCTAAGCATAATACCCTCTATTTCTATCCACATCATTGCACATGGCAGGATTTCATTTCTTTTGATGGCTGCATAGTATTCCATTGTGTATATATATACCACATCTTCTTTATCCATTCATCCGTTGATGGACATCTAGGTTCTTTCCATAGTTTGGCTATTGTGGACATTGCTGCTATAAATGTTCGGGTGCATGTGCCCCTTTGGAGCACCACGTTTGTATCTTTAGGGTATATACCCAGTAGTGCAATCGCTGGGTCATATGGTAGCTCTATTTTCAGCTTTTTGAAAGCTGTTTTCCAGAGTGGTTGCACAAGCTTGCATTCCCACCAACAGTGTAGGAGGGTTCCCCTTTCTCTGCATCCTCGCCAACATCTGTCATTTCCTGACTTGTTAATTCTGACTGGTGTGAGGTGGTACCTCATTGTGGTTTTGATTTGTATTTCCCTGATGCCAATTGATGTGGAGCATTTTTTCATGTGTCTGTTGGCCATCTGGATGTCTTCTTTGCCGAAATGTCTGTTCATGTCCTCTGCCCATTTCTTGATTGGATTATTTGTTCTTTGGGTGTTGAGTTTGCTAAGCTCTTTATAGATTTTGGATACTAGCCCTTTATCTGATATGTCACAGCTAACAGAGTTTTAAAGAAGTGATGGCATATCACTTCTGAGGTTAGGTTATAAGAAAGTGGCTTTTGTCTTAAACATTCTCTTTCACTCGCTCTCTCAAGGATCTCTCATCCCGGTGCAAGCCAGCTGCCAAGCTCCACTATGGAGGGGCAGGGCAACCCTGTGGAAAGGCCCCTTTGGTGAGGGTCCAAGGCCTGTCAACAATCACCTGAACAAGGCCAGAGGTGGATCTTCCTCTCCCAAGCTGGGCCTTTAAAGGAGATCGCAGCCGGGGCCAATGACTTAACTGCAACTTCAAAAGAGACCTTGAGAACCAGAGGCAGCCAGCTAAGCCACACCTGGATTCCTGAGCCACAGAAACTGTGATAATAAGTGTTTGCTATTTTAAATTGCTAAGTGATGGGGTAATTTTTCATAAAGCAATAGGTGACTAATACATCTATGTTCACAGAAGATGTTATATTGACCTTTTCACAATCAACTGTACAAACCTAAATTATTCCAGTAAAAAGATTAGTAGCTTGCATGATCTGTTATATATGTGGAAATTAATCAACACTCCTTGAAGACATTTTCTCCACAAGCCCCATGGTCTAAATCCAGTAAGTCTTCTATTACTCTTCTTTGAGTTAAATTCTATTACTCCATGGAAACATCACACAATGGATCAAAGGGGTCCAAGAACAGATAAAGGAATTCCTCCTAGCCCTGGTAGCTCTCTGCAGCAAACAGTACTGGGTAATAGGTCAAACTTGCTGTGCATACACAGAGTGTTAGCACATTTATACAGGCTATCTTGAAGGTTCTATTAGGAGACAGAAGCCACCAATTTCCTTCCTCTAAGAAATAAAAATCTCAGGATTCTAACTATAACTCTGAACAGGAATCTGTGTTGGATCCTACCAGTACTACTCAAGACATGGAGAGTTATTTATATTGAGGACAGTGAGAGGAACTATGACAAATTCATCAGATAAAAATAGAAATACATTAAATGGAAAACAAGACATGAGGCAAATATAGAATGCCATAGAATTCTAGAGATAAAACAATAAATAGGACTCCAGGAACAACGAAAATAAATGAAGAAAATATATGTACCTAAAATCAGTTAATCTCCTGGCACATAGTTTAAGGACTTAAAGTTGATTCATTTGTTATTTATGAAGTAATTTGAGAACCTAAAAAAATTCTTCTTTGCCCATCACTGTGGGGATATAAAGGCAGTATTGACATTGTCCTTGCCCTCAAGAACACTATTAAAAGATCCTAACCAACTGTGAGTGAAATTATTTACACATGAGACAATTAGAGAACAGGAGGCAATGTGTAATACATTGCAAATATCAGAATATGGGTCCTGGCACCATGAAAAACTGAAAAACAAATGAAGCCATACACACTAGGCAAAACCTCAAACAGTAGATAAAAGTATGTTTAAGAATTAACTATATATCGGGCGCCTGGGTGGCTCAGTGGGTTAAGCTGCTGCCTTCTGCTCGGGTCATGATCTCAGGGTTGTGGGATCGAGTCCCGCATTGGGCTCTCTGCTCAGCAGGAAGCCTGCTTCCCTCTCTCTCTCTGCCTCTCTACTTGTGATCTCTCTCTGTCAAATAAATAAATAAATATTTTAAAAAAAGAATTAACTATATATCTAAAGACAAAAAGATGAATCACCAAGAGAAACAAAGAAACTTAAAGCTAGAGCAACAGGTTTATGGGTTGTGTTCCATCAGTGACCGGGGTAGAGGGTGTGGTGGGAAATTGACCTAGTACACTCTTCAATGCCTTGAGAGTTGAACCCTTACAAAGGGTCAAGAGACATATTCTTGGGTCCACATTGAGCAGTGATATTTATCTCATGACCCTGCATAAATCCAGTGATGGGGAAAGGAGAAAAAACCCTACAGAAGCAACAATCATGTACAGGTGTGGAATCTAAATCTAAGTGTTATATGTTTTCTCAAGCTGAGAAACTAATATAAAATCTGGTTCTGGATCAACAAAACTTCTGGGTGCCTGGCTAAACAAATGTAAAATCTCTCCACAGGGACAATTCTATAACCCAGAAATCATGGTACTATCCCAGAAAAACCAATCCACTCTCTAAAGGTAATGTAGTATCCTGGATTCGATCCTGGAACAGAAAAAAAGACATTGGAGGAAAAAACTGGGGAAGTCTAAATAAAATTTGGAGCTTGGTTAGTAGTAATGTACCATTTCTGGTTTCTTAGTTTTGTCAAAGGTACAAGGATAATATAAGGTGTTAACATCAAGGGGATTGGCGGGAAATCTCTGTATTGTCATCAAAACTTCTGCATAAATCTAAAATTCATCCAAAATAAGAAGGCATTTTTAAAAATTCTTCTTGAAGTTTACAAAAACTATAAACACAAGAAAACAATCCACCATGAGTGACAGTCAGCAAACGCAATGTCCAAGAGGATTAACACTCACAAACTTTAGATATTAGACTATCTGAAAGGATAAAGACAGTTAAGGATTAGTAGAGACAAAATGAAAAGTCAGTGAAAGATTAGGCCACTAAAGCAAAAGAAGAGAAGGTTTTATTTATTTTTATATTTTATTTATTTGACACAGAGAGAGAGAAAAACAATCACATGCAGGGAGAGGGGCAGAGGGAGAGGGAGAAACAGGTCTTCCACCCAGCAGGGAACTCATTGTGGGGCTCAATCCCAAGACCCTGGGAGCTGAGCTGAAGGCAGATACTTAACAGACTAAGACACAAAGCACCCCAAGAACAGAAGATTTTAAACAAAAAGATGAAAAATAACTTTAAGAATATTACAAATAATTAGATAAAATTGAGAAAAC
Organism: Mustela nigripes; assembly: GCF_022355385.1. NCBI lineage: Eukaryota > Metazoa > Chordata > Mammalia > Carnivora > Mustelidae > Mustela > Mustela nigripes. The sequence goes on from NC_081575.1 coordinate 90,345,443, forward strand.
TGGAAGACATAACCGAGGAAGTGATCCAGGATGCTCTTCAAAAATGAAGACATGAAAAAAAGAAATGAAAGGCTCTAGGAGACACAGAAGATAGAAAGCCCATCATATATAGGAGGATCATAAAAGGTAGTCTTAGAGGGCTTTAGTGATTGCTTTTTCATAAAGATTTAGAAAGAAGAAAGTTTACCAATTAGATTTAAAGTATTAAAATACTCAATCCAAGAGCACTGGACTAGCATCACTCTAAGATTCACATTAATTTCTTCCAGGGGCTTTACATGTAATGATGACCAATGCTATCTCATACTAACCATGATTCAGCTATCCAAAGGAGGTCACCGTGCAATTATCTTTTCCAGCATCTATTAAAAGAACAGGACCCAGTCCTGGGAGGTGGAGGAAATGAGGAGATGTTGGTCAAAGAGCACAGACTTTCACTTATAAGTTCTGGGGATGTAACATACAGAATGGTGACTGCTATTAAAAATACCGTATTGTATACTTGAAAGGTGATATGAAGGTAGACCTTTAATCTTCTCACCATGACAGTAACAAAACTGGGAATTACAGGAGGTGAAGGATGTGTTAACCAACTTTATTGTAGTAAACATTTCACAATGTATACATATATCAGATCATCACATCTTGAACTTACACAGTGTTATAGGTCAATTATATCTCAATAAAGCTGCGTGGGGGGGAGGGCGGAAGAGACAGTTTTAAAGGCCAACTAGGGAGAAATGACATGACTGGGGAGAAATGATAAATGACCCAAAAATGAACAATTGGACTTAATGTTAATAATAGTAAAAGGCCAGAATTACCTTCAACTACCAAGCTAGAATTTTAGCCCCAGTTAAACTATCATTTAAGAATGTGAATGACATAGAGATTTTTCAGCCTGTGATGATTTAGCACATATAAACCCCTTAATGAAATAACAAAACATGCATTTCAAAAAAAAAAAAAAAAAAACCAAAAACGAAAATGAACTCCAAGAGATGTAAGCAACAATGTTTAAAAACCCCAAATGAAACAAAAATTCCTATGCATTTAGGTAAATCTAAATAAACTCTAAAAACAGTGATGGGATCCATTTCAGGAGATGGGAGAAATACAGTGTCAGGGAATAGAAGTGGAGACATTAAGTGAGAGGTGCCTGGAGTTAAAACACTCCAACATCTTTGTGTTATTTTGGAAGAAGATGGAGATTCTGATTATCTTTCCATTTCAAGTATGCACAATCAGAAATTAAGATTAACCACTAAAAGCATAAACATATAATGCATAAATTCAAAATAAAACAAAGAGGCAGGGAAGAAAAATGAGAAAGAAATGAAGAGTAGACAGAAAAAATGTGCTAGAAATAAAACCAAATATATCAGTAATAGCAATATATAACAGATTAAGCTTTTCAGTTAAGACTTTCTCAGACTGAGTTAAAAAAGAAAAAATGCAACTATATGCTGTTTAAGAGACACATCTAAAATATTACACAGAGAGGCTAAAAGCAGAGGGATCTGGAACAATATCCTTCACAAATATTTGTCAAAAGAAAAGTAATTATAACAACTATAGTATCAGACAAAATGAACTTTAAAAGAAAAATCATAATTAGGGATACAGAGGGTCAGCCCATAATAACAAAGGAAATAATTAATCAATGAAACATAATCTTGAATTTGCCTGTCCTTAACAATATAGCTTTAAAATAAACAAAGCAAGGGACACCTGGGTGGTTCAGTAGGTTAAGTGTCTGCGTTCAGCTCAGGTCATGATCCCAAGGTCCTAGGATCTAGTCCTGCATGGGGAAACCTGTTTCTCCCTCTGCCTGCTGCCTGCCGCGTTCCCTCTCTGAGGAATAAATAAATGCATTTTTAAAGTATTTATTTATTTATTTGACAGAGAGTGAGAGCGAGAGCAAGAGCGAGAGAGAGAGAGCGGGCGCGTGCGAGCGCGCACCAGCAGGGGGAGCAGTGGAGGGAGAGGGAGAAGCAGGCAGAGAGCCAGATGTGGGGCTTGATCCCAGGACCCTGGGATTGTGAGCTGAGCCAAAGGCAGATGCTTAACCCACTGGGCCACCCAGGTGCCCCAAATAAGTAAGTATTTAAAAAAAAATACACGAAGCAAAAACTGACAGAATCTACAGCCCCAGCAGGGGATTTTAAGTACGTTTCTCAGAACCTGATAGGTCAAACAGATAAAATATTCCTAAGAACGCACAACTTCAACAATAGTCCTAAAATCGACTATTTGAATACATTTACAACCTTGTTCTAACCCCGCACCTATAATTAGAAAATACACAAAGCTTTCAAACACATACAGAACAAACATGGACCATATGCTAGGACACAAAGCAAGCCTCAACAAAAATAAAGAATCTTTATCTTACAAAACAAGTTTGTTGGAACAAAAAGGCAGCCTCAAACTCTACATATTTGGAAATTAAAAATGAAAAAAATTCCTATCTGGTTCAGTGCATAAATCCTAAAGAAAACTGCAAAATGTCTGGAATAAAAGACAACAAAAATTGCAAACCAAAACTGAAATGCAGCTAAAGCAACACCTTTTTTTTTTAAGGCACAAATTAATGAGCTAACAATGCAACACAAGAAATTAAAGAAAAACCCATGGAAACTCCAAGAAAGATCTCCTTAATTCTCTAAAAATGTTGACCCTTTGAAGAACTATCTGCTCTACAGTGAAGAGGGAGGTTTTAGATCCACTGTTTTTGGGGACAGATCAATGTATGCTTTCATTATTTTGTTTTTAAGGTGACTCATTAAGAAGGAAAATACAGGGGCGCCTGGGTGGCTCAGTGGGTTAAAGCCTCTGCCTTCAGCTCAGGTCATGATCCCGGGGTCCTGGGATCGAGCCCCACATCGGGGTCTCTGCTCCGCAGGGAGCCTGCTTCCTCCTCTCTCTGCCTGCCTCTCTGCCTACTTGTGCTGTCTGTCAAATAAATAAATAAAATCTTAAAAAAAAAAAAGGAAAATACAGATCGCAGATAATCTATACTCCACCTATTGCTAAAATGCTTAAATCAAGCGTATGGATTCCATACTTTAGTACAAACCAGAGCATGAGATGGTCTGATGTCATCTCTTCTCCAGACCGAGTTTCTTCAATCCAGACAAGAAAGAAGGAAAGGAAGAATGCTCATTCGAAACAAGGAAGGAGAGAATAGGTGTTCATTTTCTCTTTTTTTTTTCTTGCAAATGACGTTGTTTTCAAGGCTTTGCTGAAATCTTTCTGCCTCTAGCCTGCAATAGTATGAAGCTTCTATTTTCGCAGCCAATGATACATCCTGCTCATGATAAATGATTCAAGCTTCTGAAATGTCCATAAAGAAGTCTGACCCTTTGGCTTTTGCACCACCCAAGGTTATTTCCGTAGGGTGGGCGTGCGCATGGAGGGGTGGGCCCATGCGTGGAGGGCTGTGGCAGCGCGTAAGATGATCCACTCCCAATCCCATGGAGCAAGGCGAAGTGGAAATATGTGCGTAGAAGCTTACACGATAAGCAAAGAACAAAACACAGTAATTTGTAATGATTCTATTTATTAATACATGTATCACAAATGTTCACAATATCAATGCATTCTTGTTGGCATGCTAGACAGAGGCATTGTTTAAGATCTTCTAAAAATATTTTGACTTTAGTTCCCCCTTTACACTCATTTTTAAACTGATTTGCTGAGGTCCTCGATGTCCGTAATGTTGATGCAAAGAAAAAAATACAGAAAGAAGTAAAGGAACACAAGAGCAATTAATTGGGGAAGAACAGAAGTGATACTATTTCCTTCACAGGAGGCGACAATACAGCTTGGTAAAAGGATTATATAGGTTTCATCCAAAAGTCATGGGGGTCACTAAACCGTCCACACGTGCCCAGGCATGTAACAATAATGAGTCAGGAGGCCACCTAACGCTCAACTGTGTCCTTCATGCGTGATGCAGGCTTTTTTCTCCTCACGGATGGTTACTGATGTTTCTCTACATATCTTAGGCAGCCTGAAGAAGGTAGGAACAGAGTCTTAGTAAAGGGAAAACCAAACCAAAAGGAGATTAAGCCAAAAGAACAGAGCGCTATCAGCCTATCTACATCAAGGGGTATGGGGTTTCACTCATGATGAAGGGTGAGCGGGAACCTTCCACACTCCATGCAGGGCCCAGCAGGGCCAGGGGTGGTGTGATAACCAGTCACCTACAATGAGCTACAGTCGGAACAAGTACAGATGGAGGAGCTGGCACGCAGGGGGCCTCAGGTGGGGTCCACTAGGACTGGATGCAGGGAACCTGGCTACACTCTGGCACAACGGGGCTTCACAAAATGGAACGCTACACGGGATGCGGGCTGGAAGGCGGAGTGGAGACCGCGTGGGCAGGTCACTGGGGTACTGGCTGGGGGATTAGGGAGCGTGGGGTGGGTGTGTTAGGTGCTGTGCTCTAACATCCTCTGGAAGTCTTTCGGAGAGTGCTGTGGTTCGTTTTTAAGACAGGTCTCTCATTCCATCGTGCTTGAAAGACTGGGGGAGAAATGAAAACAAGTGAGTGACTTAACAGGGACTTGAAGGGAACAAGCTACAGGGAGCATTCAGATGTTTCATACCCCGGCCCCCTCCCCCGCCCCTGAGCCACAGAAGCGAGGTTTCAGCGCATGCGCAGGTGGTGCCGAGCTCAAGTAGCTAAGTGGCTGGGCGGAACCCTTGCCCCTCTGCAGGGCAGCATGTGCCCCAGAGGGAAAACCCTGAAATTAAACACTTCTGCATGCACTCACCTTCTCCTTACACCATCTCATACTGGTTGGCCGTGATGAACCGGGACAGACAGCAGGCCAGCAGCATGCCAATCAGCTGTTTCCAGGAGAGAAAGCAAGACACAGTCTGAAGTCCCTGAACTGCACACTTCTTTGACCGCCCCCCCCCAGATTAATTTTTAACAACCAAGGGCTTTTGTATGCAAATAAGGAAAGGGGCACTAACGAGAAAGATCAAACGTGATTTCACTGGTGAGATCCACGACTTACAGAGTCTGACCACTAGGGCAGGACAACTGGAGTTTCCAGAACTGGCCATAAGGTTCCAGTCTAGCATGCTCTGGCTGCTTAAAAACAACTTTTGACACATAAGCAGTATTACGATTGGTCCATATGTAAAGAGAGTAGGAGAAAAAAATGGAAGGACCACAGAATCAGCAAGGTATGCCCCAAAAGGCCAAACACGCTCATTCGGAAGATATCTCAACACAGTGTGATCCCTTAGGCATTCATGGCCAATAGGATCATCACTCTTTCATTGAGGCAATGAGACGCTATTCTTGACTGAGTTTGCCAGTTGAGGTAAGAAAGCCATGGCTTGAGAGCTGTAGGTGTTGGATTATGGGAAAAGGGACATCAAGGCTTAAACTTCTCTTTGTCTCTAATCTAACCATGTAGATATTTTCGGCCTACATCTTGGTTTCCACTAAGACATGCGGACTCTGATGCTCTGGGGGCTGGCGCCCAATGCTGGTGCGTCCACAAGCCTTCCGGGTGAGAGAAACAATTTATCCAGGCCACATGGTCGCCCTTATTTTACAGGTGGGACACATGCAGCCACAGCACGTCCCACTGCGGCTCAGGGCAACCCCTGAAACACGGCTACCTCTCTTGCTGAAATCCCAGATTCTTAGCTTCATTTTTAAAAGTAAAACTAACCTGTGAAATATAAAAACCATAAGTTCCATGAGGTGAAGAAAAATCACCACCTTATTGGACTTCCCCTATCTCCTACCAAGGCTTGGGCTACCATCATTTTTGTGCCATAAAACATATAGTATCCTGCCTAAACCACCAAATCACCACAGGAACCATGGCTGTAACCTCCAGAATTCTGGGCCACATGACACAAATTAACTGCCCCCCCCAACTGACTGTAAGGACTTTGAACCTTATAGTTTCTCCCTTTTCATTAGAACTGCTAATTTCTGGAGCCAACGTACACCAGAACACACGTGATACTTTTTAAGAGGGGAGGGGTGGGGAAGGAGAGAAAGTGCAGGTGGGGAGGGGTAAAGGGAGAGGGAGAGAGAGAATCTCAAGCAGGCTCTACACCCTGCACAGAGCCCCACTTGGGGGTTAATCTCATGACCCTGAGATCATGACCAAAGCCGAAACCGAGTCACACGCTTAACCAAATCAGCCACCCAGGCGCCCCTAACACACTTGATTCTCCTAAAAATCAGATTTGGGCCAAAAAAACAAGCATGAGACATACAGCATTTTCAAGTGTATTAAGCTATTTAACCCTCACCATATCCCCGTACAATATTATCATCCCAACCTTCGAGATAAGAAAACGGGCTCAGGGGACATTAAACAATTTTCCCCCAAACCACATTGGTAGCTCACATAGAGCTTAAGTTTCCACCCTCTTTCCCATCAGAGGACAGCCTCTTCCCTTGCCGCCCACTTCTATAGCTCAGCCTGGACCTTGCCCTTTCCAGAATCGCTCCTCGGTTTCACGCGGAGGGCTCCCTCCTGCCTTGCCCTGCAAACTCTGGATGGAGGGGTTTCAGTGGGCATCTCTTTATTTGATTTCAAGTTCCTAAACTCTTTTTTGTTGTAAAGCTGATCCGTTTCGTGTTTCCCTGTTGAGCTCATGTGTGCTGGAAGCACTTCGGAGAGTTACCACCCCACTAAGAGGCTGGCAGTGCTCCCATAATTCAATGCTTTCCGATGCTCCTGGCCTCCATGGCAGTGCTTGAGCCACACAGCCAGAAGACTCCTTAGGATGCTTACCTATGTCTTGTATCTAAAATCTCTGCTTTCAGGGAAGGATAGCATGTGCTTCCACCTCCCCCGCCCCACCCCGCCCCAAACAGGAATAGCATCATTCTTAAGCACTGGACATACTTTGTCAGATAAACAAGAACTTCTTAAAATATGGCTACAAATGAAAGCGACTTGCTTTTAAACTTACTGTAGTTTACCCTGAAACTAATAATATGTGTTAATTAAACTGAATGAAAATTTAAAAAATTTTTTTTAAAAAGATGTTTTTCAAAAAATAAAAAACCAAACCTGACCAAACCAAACCAAACCAAACCAAAAACCTTACTGTGTTTTCTATTTCTCGGGCAAGAACATACCTTCTGTTTGCCCACAGAAGAAGACAGATTTTTAAAGTTATTTTTTAACATCTACTAAGAAATTTGTTTTCCTTAAAAAAAAAAAAAAGAACCTTGAAATGAGGATATTAGAGAAGCTATTTGAAAACAGTATTTTACACACACTGGCTTTTATTTTATTTAATTCTAGTGTAAGAAAAACTAGGATTTGGGGTGTAGTAGGCATTTTGGGATTCTTCACAGGGTTGTGGATTTCAAATTTGCTCTCATGTTTTTACCATATTTGAGAGAAACTTCACCCTCCTGCCTCCATAAGTACCAAGTTAATGGAAAGTCAGGAGCTGGGCGGGGAGGGTCCCATACTTCATAGCAGCTGTTACCGGGTGATTTCTGGGTACGTGACAGGGAGCTGTTTAGCCAAAGTCAGGGCCTCTGCCTCAGTGTGAGACAGGACAAACACCTGCGTGACACTAGACCCAGTTCCTCTCTCTGTAGCCAGAAAAGCCCAGCCTTATTTTGACAAAACCTTGTTTCACACTAATTGTATGGGAAAAGCCCCTCAAAGAGTCTTGCTGGTGTGTAGCAAGGCTGCAGGAAGCAGGCACTGGGCCAGACTTCTGCTTTAAGCCCCGGATAGAGAGGGAAAAGGGGGGCTGGTCTCTCATGCTGGAACTCCTCAGGATGGGGACCCCAGAGCCACCCCTCGCCATTCCCATGGCCGGTGAAAGGCCTGCTGTCTGACGGCCTCCAGAGTTTCAGATCAGATTATTTATACTTCGTTGACGAAGACTTTATAATTCATCTTCATCTAGTTTTTTTTTGAGGTTATATTTTATTTTTACCACTGTCTGCCTTGTTAGTACTATATTCTGCTTTCTTTTGCGTCATGGGGACCTCTAGGACATTTTGCCGCTTCCAGAACTGAGAAGCCAGAGAGGCGGAGAGAGAAGAAAGGGCCTCTACTTAACAGAAGGCTGACTCCAGACTTCGTAAAGGCCCTCCCACAGAGACAGCCTGCGAGGTCTGAATGCTGTGAAGCTCGAGCAACATGGGTTGCCTCACAGGGGCCCTGCAAGTCACCAGGGACCCGGCAGATGCCAAGAGGTGGGAGAGAGGAGCGCGAGAGAGGTGGGGCCCAGGTCAGCAAAGACTAGAGAGGTAAGGGGCGATGGGCCGAGGGCACTGTCCCTGCCATCGCCATGGGAGGTAAAGGTGGCCCAATTCCTGATTCCTGTCCACAGAGAGGACAGCAGAGTTGTAAAGGCTACTTTCTGAACAAGCAAGCGACAAGCAATAGGTCAAAAGCTTAGATTCTTGTAATGCGGGGGGGGGGGGGGGGTTGTGCGGATGACCGAGGTGGGGGTTCCGTGTCATTGGCATGGGCCAAGGAATCTGGTTTGACATAAAACTGTATAAATGCTATTCAGGACCATCTCGGGCTCTGAAGATACTAGGGAAATAAGTAAAGAGCTCCGTTAGCCTTCTTTGGCCACATCTCATCAAGGCTGTGAACAGCTTTGTCCAGACCTCTACATGGAAAAGGTCAGCAAGTTCCAGAAGAGAGTTCCTTACTCATAATGAATCATCCCAGTAGCCTGTGCGTCCCGGGGGAGGCCCCGAAGGGGTGCGGGTCAGGCGATGGATGGATAGGAGGAGGATCTGTATTTTTTGATGAGTACCTTTTCCCTTTCAATTTCACAGACTCCCCCATTTTGTTATAAAAGCACAGAACAAGTTCCCTTTAGGTGCTTCCTGAGGCAAAAACAAAGGTGATCTCTGGTGGCAAAAGCAATCCGGGTGGAGAGGTCAGAATTATAAGCTTGGATCTTGAGCCCAGACTCAAGCAAGCCACTCAACTGTCCACTTCTGGAAAATCGCTCTACTGTCCCCATTCAGGACTATTCTGTGATGTGGAGGATTAATCCAGCCTAACACGTTCCACGTCCAGCAAGGCTGTGTGTTTGTGTACACTAGATGTGGGAGTGTTGCCACTCCCCATTTGCAACCCACAGTAGAAGCCAACCAAGGTCAAGGGCAGCGTCACAAATGGAGTAAGTGTCAGACACCCTCAGCTTTGGCACTGGGTCATGTTAAGGGCGGGAGATGGGGTGCCCTCCACAAGGGCACATGTGCACACACTCACACTCTGCCTGTGTGTGTCTCCCTGTCTTGAGTGAGAGAGGCTGCCAAAAATGCAGGGAAGAGGTAGCCTATCCAAACACTCAACTTCCTGCTAGGAATGAATTTAAAGGGAGCAGGACCTGCCCATCGAGTGTAGACAAATGGGTTTTCCCTTGATAGGGCTCAGGCCATGGGAGCCTGTAAGAGAAACATGAAATGTCTGCGCAAATCCTGCTGCCCAGAACAGAACTCAAGGGCTTTCAGTTGGCTAAAGGAGCTAACCAGGGACAGAGGTTTTGTGCAGTCTGTGGAAAGGCTCGGCTCGGCCGCCTTGTACTCTATAGTACCTTTCCTTTCCGACACAACAGATGAGCAAGGCCAGTTCTTTTCCACAGATGATAGTGTGGCTGTGGATCAGCAGAGCAGGCGAGGGGAAGGGCAAGGAGTGGGTGGAGGTGGGTGAGGAAAGAGGAGGAGGAAGGGAGAGGAGAGGCAGAGGGCAGAGAGAGAGCGAGAATGCGTGACAGAGCTCTGTTCTTTCCTACCGACTTTGGCCTCTCCTCAGTAGAACCTCCTTTAGTACAGGAGGGCCAAGACGTCAGCCAACATGACTGATTCACCTAAATCAGCCAACGTTCGCTAGGTTTTGCTCTGGTACTAGTCCTAAAAATTCTGAGCACAAAATTCTGGCTAAAGCTTTGGTTCTGGGTCATTGACCAGGACCAGTGTGGCTGGTTCTTCCTGAATTGGCAGCTGGTAAGTGGCCGCCGCTGTCCCAGAAAGGCCTTGGATCTACTGGTATCTGGAAGCCAACCTCAGCTGCCGGGACCCCCAGGGCTCCTAGCACATCCCGCTAGTGAAAGGCAGCTAGGGCTCTTCTTTGCCTGCTTCCAGCCGAGCATGGCAGGTCTCAAGTCTTCGCCTCACTGCCCCTGTCTGGTCCTGCGGGTGAATGGGATTGGCTAGGCGATGCCCCTGGGCTTTGTGTTCTGTTGTCTTAACCCAGCAACGATGTGGTACTTTGATGAGCCCTAAAATCTCTGCAGAGTTTCTGTGTGGGGGTTCCCTCAGGGACACTGGCCCCTCTCTCACTGCCCCAGAGGGCCACAGAGCAAACTCCACAATCCCCACGTTGGGCATTTCTTCAAGGTTAGGACAGACAGTTTCATGCTCATCAAGCGATTTGTCTAAAGTAGAAATGCCTCCCCTCCCCTTCATAGGGAAGCATGAGAGAGAAGAAGAGAGGTCTTCATCGGATTCTTCATGACCTGGCTCACTTCACTAATGAAAACGGGAGAATCACCCATGCCCCTTATGGCCGGGCAGGAATATTCTTAGATCACATAACTTTTTATCCATGAGATTCCAGGCTCTGTGAGGCTCCCTTCTCCTCATGGAGAGAGTACTGGCATCAGGTCCCTTTGTGGTTCTAGGAGAGCCATTAGGGGAAACTTCACCTGTATTCCTTCCTCTGAGGGGACTGCTGTCCCCGGCCACCAAGCACACGTCTGGCCTGTCAGTGACATCAACATGACCCTGCATATACATGCACAGATGCATATGCAAGCTCCCCAGTGCACCTTGCACGTCTAGCTTGGACGTGGGTCCCGGATCCCCTGACACATCTCTTGACCTTTACAGATGCCTCCCTGAAACACAATAGTTGTCGGAAGAAAGTCTGGGGCAGCAACTCTTTGGGAAACATCTCTGGAGACGAAATGGCCATGGTTTGTGGTGCCATCTTGGTTTGCGTGTTGGCGTGTTGAGGGTGTAATTCCCTTCATGGGCTGCCAACAACGAAGAAGCATGGTAAAAGACCACAAGGAGCACACACTCCCGTGGGATGAGTCCACATGCTTTTGTGAGATGAAATGTCACCTAGGTTTTCGTCACTGTTGAGGAAGAAGTTTTGTCAACTGACCTGCGGTGAAACCCTTTCTTTGCAAAAACTACTAGGGCCATGTTCTAGTCCTTGATCTAAGTGAGGGTGACACACATATGTTCACATTGTGCTGGTTTGTTAAGCTGTGCATTTATAATTTACGTACTTTTCCGTCTATGTGTATTTCAATTAAAACGTTTGAAGAACGAACTTGGCTAGAATGAACGTGTGCCTACACTGCTAGGCAGGAAGGAAGGAAGTGCGGGGGGCAGGGAAAAGGTAAGTATAGTCCGAGAGAGCAAAGATGGAATTCAGGCAGGGGAAATTAGAGTGGTGGAAACATTACCGAGAGAACGTTAATTGGGCTTTGTTGGAAAAATGATCTGTTGGTCTGAAAAAATTTGGAGTTAAACATACACCAAGTTTTCATTTGGTTGTTAAGTATACATGCCAACCCTCCCACCCAGAGCTCTGTCGTCGCAGCAATGTGACCATTTGGCCGGGAGATCAGACGCCTGTGGGGTACTGAGCTGCCGGGCTGAGGTGGGCCAAAGTTGAGAGTCCGCTTAATCGTGTTCTATCCATGAGTCTGCGTGGCGCACTTCGCTGGCAGAATGACTTCTCCTGTTATTTTAGAGAGGCTGGATGGAGATAAAGGGCTGCACAATTTCAAAGACAAGAATTCCGCTTCCATCGTAAGGAACCGTAGTCAAACTTAGGATGAAAGTAATGAGCGCCAGACAAAGTTCGCTAACTGTAGGCTTGCATAATCAACAGGAACGAAGAACAAAACAGGGACAGGTCAACCAGGAAAAAAGAGCCTCCCCCCAAACCCAGATCGGCCATTTGACGTTTCGAGTTGTTTATGCTCCAATTAAGCCAGCGCTTGGTTCAGTTAACCTCCATTTGACCTACAGAAGCAGCAAGTTGTTTTCTGGAGCTAGTCATTAGTTGAACTGTAACCGATATTCCCTTGATGGCAAAACTTCATTTAAGTTGAAGAAGAAAAATCAATAAACAGATGACCTGAGGACTAATGAGCAAGGAGCTAACCCCATCTATCAGCCTCTCCCAAGGCCCAGGGGGGCCAGGCAGGGAGCCCGGCGAAGGAAGCCAGGGCAGGAGGCTGGGGAAGGCCAGGCCTGACCGCACAATTACACAGCCTACCTGGGAGAACGCAATTCCAAAAGCCACTCCGGCGATGATTCCCATGTTGGTCTCCATGAAACTGGTCACCAGATCATAACAACCCTGCAAACAGAGAGAGAGAGAGAGAGTGTGTGTGTCAGGGCCTCAAAGACACATTTCACACCCAGGCCAGACTGAGCTGTGTTAGCCTGCAACCCTAGCCAATATACACTCCAACCCGCAGTCGGCAAATCCAGCTGCCTCTCACCCTAGGAACTCGCTAGCATTCTGTCCAAACTCAAAAAAAGGAAAATTTCGAACATAAGTAAAGGTACAGAGAGTAGTACTGTGACCTCCCGAGTGACCCTTTCTCTAACCTTACAATGAACATGTAGCCAATCTGGTTTCATTTAAATCTCAGCTCTCCTCCCCTGGCTGGTCTATTTTAAAACAAGTCCCAGATATGTCGTTTCATCCAGAAATGTTTCAGCGGTAGGATGAAGTGTAGCAGGACATCTGTCAGACCTATGAAACAAACCCGCAGACTTCGACCGTACAGAAGCATTCCACATCCTTGCACAGGAAGACTCAGAATAATAAACATGGTTACTAGCATTTTGATAACAAGTGACACAATCTTAGAAAAGTAAGTCAAATCATCAGGTTGTGGGGTGGTGAATGCCTACTACCTTTATTGTGTTTTGGGGTTTTTCCTAAGGAGACGATTAAGCTTTTTTTTTTTTCTTTTTTTTAAACACGGAAAAACCTATGTTTTATAGTCCTCCTTTCCATAAATTTACTATGGGACCTTGAACAAGTCACATCTCCTTTTTTTTTTTTTAAGATTTATTTATTTTGAGAGGGGGGAGACAGTGGGGGGAATGGCAGAGGGAGAGGAGGAGAGAGAGAGAATCTCAAGCAGACTCCCTGAGATCAGGACCTGAGCTGAAACCAAGAGTCGGACGCCTAACTGGCTGAGTCACCAAGGCGTTCCCTCACTTCTCCTTTCTAGGTGTCAATAACTTCGTCCATAAAATGAAGTGAATTTTCCTTTCACATACAATGAAATCTCCAAATGCTGTGATTAAAACCAACACCCATTTTTTTTAAATTTTAAAGATTTTATTTATTTGTCAGAGAGAGAGAGAGGGAGCGACAGTGAGCACTGGCAGACAGAATGGCAGGCAGGGACAGAGGGAGAAGCAGGCTCCCCGCCGAGCAAGGAGCCCGATGCGGGACTCGATCCCAGGACACCAGGATCATGACCTGAGCCGAAGGCAGCTGCTCAACCAACTGAGCCACCCAGGTGTCCCAAAACCAACACCCATTTTATGAATTTCAATGTTAGTGTAATACTGATAAAGTCAATCACCTTTCTTTAAAATAAATGATCTGGCTGGAGTTCAACCAGGTTGCTAAATAAGTTTGTTTGCTGTTGTTATTTGGGATTACATTTTATCAACCTGGTCCAAGTAGGAAACACCAAATTTTGTGTATCGCCCATAATGCAAAGGCACAAGCTGACTCTTCCTGTTAAACACCTGACAGGTTGAATTCTCTCTCTCTCTCTCTCTCTCTCTCTCTCTCTCTGTGTGTGTGTGTGTGTGTGTGTGTTTATATGTATATTTATTTGAAACTGGGCCAAGTCAGCCTAGATTTCTGAACTGACTTATATAGTCTCAGAAGACATGTTTTTTTTTCTAGTTTTCTGAAAAACGGCTTCTACTTGAATATATAAGTCTGCAGAAACCAAGACATTAATTTTATAAACAGGGTAAAAAGAATTCTTGTTTATCAAGAAAGGCACACTAAATTGCAATGATATCTGAAGACCACACACACACACACACAAAGAAGAAACCATGTCTCCCACACTGGAATTCAAAATTACCAATTTAACATTTCTCAGAGCTTAGGAAAATTCTACCAGTGCTGTAGCTTCTAATAAGTGATATTTTATGCGTCTGCAGTCTGTCTGCAGAGAAGTGTTTGACCTAGCAGCAGCGCTCTGACAACGTGCTTTCAGTGCAATGGGCCGACTGTACTCCTTGGTTAGCTGATGCAAATGTGAAGCCTGGAGGCGGGTGGGAAAGGAAATCTGCTTCTACTCATGAGAGATTTTGAAATTTGATTCTCCCTTTGTAGTAGAAGACTGCTTGCTGATTTCATTTTTACTAGTGAAAGTATCTGTCACACTACTTTTCAAAAGGTAGTGGAAGGGAGAGCAGGTTGGGTTAGGAAGAACTCAATGCAAGAAGAGACATGGGTATTGGAACACTTTCCCGGACGGTACTGGCTAGGGCCGTGTTTTGCCCAGGTGGCCATCATGACCTTATCTCCCCCCCCCCCCGACTGATGGTTGGGCTGAGAGATGAAGTTCATTCAGTCCAACGCCAGTGGTAGGTCACCTCAAGATACGGAAACCCAAACCCAACAATAAAGACCAGAGAAAAGCAAGGCAGGTGATTTTTCTCACTCTATAATATACATTGGCATAGGTATTTTTCCTATGAACTTCAATTCTGCATGTAAGCGGAATATATTTTTCTGACATATGATTTCTGTTCCGTTTGTAGGAGACTCGGAGCAGAGTCAATCACATTTTTGGTAAGCCCACTCCAACCAGCAAGAGCAACTGGAAACATGCATCTCTGCCATTAGTGCAACTGTGACAAAATCGTTCTCTCTCAACGTTGCTCCTCAAAGTGGAGATCTTCCAGGGGCAGCAGCATCCCCTGAGAATTTGCTAGAAATGCAGAATCTGAGGCCTCCCTCCAGACTTCCTCCATCAGAATCTGCCAAATCCCTGGGTTATTCATTTTTAATGAATTTTAATGAATGTGACCACTATCTCTAGAGTTTCAGCTGCCCATTAAAGCTTGAGGAACACTCTTCTAGAAGAAAAGTTCTCCCATGGCTTTTCATTCTAAAGAAGACAGCAAATTAATGAATCCTATCAGTAGGACGGTTCCTTAAAATGAAGAGATGAAAGTGATTTCGCTTCTTTGCCATTGTGTAAACAGTGTACGATCAAGGTTGAAATCAATACTTTCCGCCTCTGGATTCCTCTGTTTACGAGGTGGGACCCATGAGCCCATTCTCCATATCTCAGCTCAGATCTGCAGAGGGCAAGGCCATGTTTACATTCTACCTCATGTTTCCTACTACACTGTGATCTTATCTGCCCACAACAATCTCTTTTCATTTCCTCAAATGAAAGCCTGGTGGTCAGGCATGAGAGAAACCTACAGAGACCTGCTAAGTGTCCTAGGAAACATTCAGAAACAGAACAGGTCCTTTGCTTGCCCTCTCTGCATGTCGAAACCAACACAGTCACGGATGGGAAATATCTCTCTTGCCCTCGCTCTTAAAAAAAATGTCAAGAATTCGAGGGAGCAGGGGCCCAGTTAGTGCTGTCAGCCACGTGAACTGCAGACGTTTCAACATCCTGCTGGCTAAAACAAAATAAATCCTGTCCCCTACACAAAAAAATAAATATCCTGTTCAGCTAGTCTCACCTCCCTCCTGCTTCTCTCCCAGGGACTTGAACAAGGCAGGTTGCACAGGCTGCCAGGTGAGAGCCAAGAGTCATCTTTCAGTGCTATTAAATCGTAGGGTTCAAGACATGAAAGGATCCACAGGGATTAAGAATGTGTGTATTCTAGACAGCACGATTCCGTGGAACTACAGGGGCAGTGCTTAAGCCTCCTGGGGGAGGGAGTCAGGAGAGGGGGGTTAACATTTATGAGTGTTTCCCATTAGGTATTCACCCCAGCCCTATCTCCTGCGTTTTACAGGTGAGGCCTCCGAGACTTAGACCTGGGCCTTCATTTGTCTCAGAGGTCCCCATGGGCATGAAATGAGCCTCAGTAGGCAAATGTCACTCTTTCCTCACTTCTCCACAGAGAAAGCCAGGTTGAAGTTAAACCCCCTTTCCAGGTATCTGAGTTGTCCCGGAAAATGTAAATCAAGCAGGATGGGCGTGTGTGGGGGGGAGACAGGGATTGAGGTCACTTTGCAGGTTATCAATGAATGAAATGGAAAAAAAAATGGTGCCCTATCTTTCTTTCTGGGAAGAATTCTAAAGATCATAGAGATGCACTATAGGATAGGATTCCGAACATGCCTTTGAAGACTAACAAAGATCTTCCCTCTGAGGATATGCTACATCATTCCTGATAAAGGACAGTGTGGTAGAGAGGGAGACAAACCTCACCACCTCCCTGGTGCTGTTTGCGCTGTAGCTGACATTGAACATCACACTTAATGTTTCTCTGGTCCTTACTCAGGGCCAGGCCCTGTGTTGTAGCAACTATCTCGTTCTGTCCTCCTGCTGATCCTAAGAGGCAGGAATGATCATCCCCTTTTGTAGCTGAGAAAAAATGAGAAAATATGACTGAGAAAGGTCACCCCTAGTAGGTGGCTAAGCCGGAATTGAAACTGGAGTTGGACGCCATAGCCCATGCCCCTGAATTTTAGATCCCCAACTTTCACAAAGGGAAAGGAAGTTTGGGGGTAAAAAAAGATGACCCAGTCTGATGGGTGCTGCATCCACAAACAACCTCCTGGGGCTCTGTCATGCTCGGACCTCACTGCCTTGGAGCTGGGTATGCTCGGAGCTTCGTAAAATGGCAGCATGAGGACATCTCTGGGGGCTCAGTGGGGCTGCCCATGAAGAGACCAGAAGTCACCTTACCAATGAGACACAAAGGAAGGCTCAACCTTTGGGTTCATAAGAAAATTCCAAGAGGAAAAGATGTCTTCTTAGCTAAGACAAGAAGCAGTCAGCACGAAACATCTGACCGCATTGCATCCATAACAGGTCATAAGCCCAGAATGACACAATGAACTTCTAGAACGTCAACAATGCTTTGCAGCATTTATGCTACAAATACCAACATTAAATGGGTAAAATACAGAAGCCATCTCTTAACATTCTCATCTTGAGAGGATGGCTACTGTCTATGAATTATTCAGCAGTTGGCCCAGATCGCATCAAGAGTTGAAGACCTTGGAAGAATAGAATTTTATCTGAGTCAGAAAAGAAAACTGACCCGATGGCTGCATAACAGCAGGTGAAGTCAACAGAGGGTTGGTGTTTTCCTCCCTTCTGTTCTACCAAAACTTATTTTCTATGTGGCATTTCTCTAAATCTTTCAGACTACGGACACAGCCTTCAAACCTGTCTTATCATGCCTTCACCCTATTCTCTGTGAAGTGGAAGACAGAATTGGTCTTCCTTCTGATGACTGAAATTCTATTTCCCTCATTTTCACTACCGACTACCTTTCCAATGTCTTTTAGCCAGTTCTCTCTCTCTCTCTCTCTGTCTCTCTCTCTCTGATTTCTTTGGGAGTCAGGATGCTGACAGTGAGTTGAAGCGGAGTTGCTGATTTCTTTTCCTCAAGCAGAGAATACCTTAAAATAAAGGCCACCATCCTGACAGAAGCAGATGTTGTCTGTCAACTCTCATCCCCCTTCGTGCTAAGGACTGGCACCCAGCTGTGAAGAACCCCATGTTTAGAAGGTAGATTGAGCAGGAGAAAGACAGCCAGGAAGAAGAAAGGCCACAGTCCCTGTCTGACATCAGCCCAGGTGAGCAGGAACCGTTGCTCAACCTTCCTCTCGGTGCCTGGTTTCTTTCTGCTGAGTCACAGGAGCTCCTTCAGCAGTGGATGGCCTCGGGTGCCTCGTCCCAGACAGGGAAGGGCCCCAGGGAAAGACTCCGCCCTCTCGCCAAGACTACCATTTCTGATCCATTTGACACAGTTTCACAGAAGCACACCCACCAAAAGCCCCCCGGCCTCCAGCCCCCTCAGCCTTCACCATGGATCCCGTCAGGGCTGAGAGCAAGCCTACCTTCTGGTTCACTTTGGTGGCAGCCACGGTCAGATTGTGCAGGTCCTGGGGGTTGCAGTCGGTTTCATTCATGCAGCAGCTCGGGGGGATGCCGTGCTCCAGGAAGTAGGGGCTGGTGCTCCAGTTGGTGTAGTTCTGCACGCCGCAGCAGCTCAGCTGTCAAGGGGGCAAGGGCGTGAATCCAAGTGTGCGGATCACAGACATCGTGCTCTCCTGCCCCACCACCCCGCGTGCGCCATTTCGACGAGGAACTTGGGCCAAGACCCTAAGTCAACAGGCACAGCTTTGGTGAGGAAAGGTGAGCTCCACAAACGCTCGTACTCACTGGGAAGCCTGCCTGAACTGAGAGAAGGAAGCCAGCCCCAGACTGCATATGGTGTTGGCTTTCTTACCACGTCCACAAAGTAAAGCCGGGTTCTCTGGCCTGGCTCTGCACGGAAATCACCTGTGTGGACTGGCTGCTATTCCAGGTACGGAGCGACTAAACCAGGCTTCTTGGTGGGGAAGCCAAGATAAGAAAGGCTTTAAAAAGCTCTTTTTAAGGCTTATAGATCATAGGATCTATGCCAATAAGCAAATGGTTAAGGGTGGGGAGGAAGAGAGTGCTGGCGTTGGTAAACTGTGTGTTGCCATCTGCTCTTACCAGTGAGAATTTTGGGGGACATGGCCATGCCTAGCCCTTCACAGACTACAGCTGCTTGTGTGCCTCCAGAACAGAGCTGTGTAGTCGTGACACAGACTGACGGCATGGCCCTCAAAGCCTAAAACAGTGACCACAGGACCCTTTCCAGAAAAAGTGTGCCAGCCTCTGACGTAGAGAATGTTAGAGGAAATGGGGCAAAAGTAGAAATGAATTACTGAATCTGGGTAAAGTGTATATGGTTTCTTATACTCTGCTGTCAAGTTTTCTGGTAAGTTTGGAAGGTTCTCAAAATGCCAACAACAACAACAAAATAAAATAAAAATACTGCTGCTGAAGTAAAAGACAAAGGAAAACACAGAACCCGCACCCCATCCAAAAAGCTCCCTAGGTGATCCAGCTGAAGCGGGAGGATTTGGCACCAGCATCTGTCCCCCTGAGCACCTCCCGGTAGGGGACAGCTACTTCCCTCAGCTCCTCGGCAAAGCACCAGGCAGCCTGGGGCACTCCCACTCCTGCCTTGGCTTCTCCTAGGCCCACCGTTCACCCCCACCACACTGCCCAAGCCAGTAAACACAGCTCACCAGAGCGCTCCACTCAGTCTGAAGAAACCACTTCCAGAATGCCAGCCTTTGGGCGCCAGTGCTAAGCAAGGCTGCTGTACCTTGAGTACCTCCTTTCTAAGGCTTTGGGTGTTAAGGGCAAGCTAGCTTTCCTTGGGAGGCTCCTAATTCATACTGATGAAAGGCCAGCCACAGGCACTGGTTCCCTTGATGCTAATTACCCGGATAACTGGACCCTGGACAAAGACTGGGTGTGAACTCTTGGCAATGGAAGTGGAGGACAGAAGTCAGTAGCAAGTGCCGATGGCCCCACGCCCCCAGTACCCCCAAGTCTGAGGCCTGACGTCACTTACGCTGCGCTGCACGTGATCCACTGCCCGGCTCCTCTCGTCATTGCCGTTGTAATTCTGCATGGCATCCGTGTAAGTCCTCAGGAAGGTGTCCTTGATCTGCAGAAGGCAGGGAGGAATACGATTCTGGTCCACCGCCACCCAGACGGACTCAGATTTGTACTGAATTCTACCCCAAAATGGCCTCTTCTGAAAAATCTCTGAATCAATGTAGGCCAGGGGGTGGGGGTGGAATGCCCTGTTTTCTGAGACGAAAAATCTCAGGAAATCCGCTGAGGGATTTATTAGCTCAGGAATTAAAAAAAAAAAAAAAAGGTTTTCCTCATCTGTAATCCAAAGAAAGAAGTCTGCCTCGTGGCCAGCTTCTGAAAGAGCCGTGAGAGTGAGTCCCAACCTCAGGCCTGGCTTTTCTCCTGATTTTCTTCAAATTGATTGATGGCCATCGTTCTGTCTGTAACTTTTCCTGCCCTCGCTCAGAAGAATAACAAAGGGCAGGCCACTAGGGGCGGGAAGACTGATGGCGCTGTGACCAGACACGGATCGCTGTTCTAGCATACAGGAGTGGGGCAAAACCAGCCTGCACTTAACCTGTCTTTATCGAGGCCAAAAAGAGAGGCAGAAGGACGTGAACTTTTCTTGTTACGAGGTAGTTCACAAAACCCTCTTCCTCCTCCGGGAGCACATTTGGCCGAGGGTTAACTTTCAAGCTCTCTGTTCCCCTGGAAACCCACTGAAGGGGGCATGTCAGGTGTGTTACCATGCAACTCCCCATGTCTGGTGAGACTGCCCCCGACTGCCAAAATGACCCTGGAGGGGGAGGACGGCAGATGACAGTAATGGCCTGGTGGGAAGCGGTGGGCTGAGTACGGCGCCAGTCTCACAGAGGCAGGCACCTTGTGGAAATACCGGGCGCTCTGCCCGTGGACCAGTGGACACTAGTCCCTTGGAGCTTCTAAGCCAAGGTGGATACTGCACCTGGCTGTGTCCTCATTTCACTGCACCTGCACGGTTTCTGTGGGCTGGGCAGGGGCACACGGAGTAAACCCCGGGCCACTGTGAAGACTTCCGCTGGAGAAACAAGCCCTTTGCCCCTTGTCAAAGGGTGGCACCCCATCCCCACCTCCCACTCCACTCAGGGTGTCAGAGGCACGGGTGCAAGCTGGATGAGGGTGTCCAGGCCCTGGGTATCCCTCCTCCTGCCCCCCGGGGAGCCCAGTCACGGCAGCATATGGGAGGAGAGCGGGCAGGGGCTCAGCTGTGTCTGGAGTTCACACATGCGTCAGGGGCACCTCTGGGGCCGTGGAGGTCAGGACCTCATCAGGTTTCACCTCGCCTGACAATAAAAATGGGGAGTCTAATTCCAGATGCAGCACCCGTACAAAATGGGTTCTAGAAGTCGGCCTCGACACCCGAGATCTCACCTCTGGTGAGAGGAAAACCAGAACAATGGGGAAAGGGGTAGAAGGCGCCACGAGCTAGCTCACTGGGAACCGAACTTGGCCAAGCACAGAAACAGGGCCTAGGACAGATCATGCCAGACTTTCAACAGCCTCGGTGCGTTTTCCATCTTTAACTTGCTTCCCCACCGCCCCTTTCTAACACATGCATCCCGACTTCTGGCTTTACTGCTATTTACAGGGCACAATACCAGACCGTGGGGGGAGTTAGCTTCAGGGTAGCACGTACCCTGTCTGACCTGTCACCACTATACATGTCTGACAGGGGACACCGTGGTGGCTACAGACAGCATGATGGCATCTCGTCTCTGCCTGAGTGTCTACCCATTGTCTCAATAGAGCAGCCCCAGTGACAGTCCATGGGAGGAGGGCCACACAGGATGCAAAACAGCCAGCAATGTCCTTGAAACCACAGTTACGATCACAAAACAGCATTCAGAATTCTTTTTCTCCAGCCTCCGAAGTCTAAACCTATTACATGTCACTTCGAAACAAAGCCACGCAGGGGTGTCAGATCATGATGGTCCTTTCCTCTATTCCCCTCGCCACCACAGAGTAGCAGGGCTCCTCACTCCTGGGCTGGCAAGGGGTGGCTGCCAGGGCTCTGGGGAGGGAAGAGGGGAGTGAGTGTAAGCTGTTTGGGGGAAATCAAGTAGTCACAGAAATCTCGTTATATAGACACCCACTTGGGCCTTTTGCTGAAGCTGCTGGTTTGTTTTTTTTTTTTTTAAGATTCCATTTATTTATTTGATAGAGATCACAAGTAGGCAGAAAGGCAGGCAGAGAGAGAGGAAGGGAAGCAGGCTCCCTGCTGAGCAGAGAGCCCGATGTGAGGCTCGATCCCAGGACCCTGGGATCATGACCCGAGCCAAAGGCAGAGGCTTTTACCCACTGAGCCACCCAGGTGCCCCCGAAGCTGCTGTTTTTAAAAGAGTATATATGATCGACAGCGAAGGTCACTGCTTTAAAACAAGGTGGAGAATCACTTCCTGCAGGAGCTCTTTCACAGAATGGAGTGAGGATCCACACCTAAGGTTTCGAGTCTGGTGAAATTCCTGCGTTTAGATTTTTTATTGGCATTTCACCCCCTATGAAGTGAGACCGTCGGCGACACAGCTAACCTCGCTGTGCCCCTCACACATTATAAGAGGCTTTAAAAGTCCTCATCCCAGAAGACCCTCTAACTGCGTTCTCTGTTCTGTGTATACTTACCTCATGACGGAACACGAATCCAGAAATGCCGGCAACCAGCTCAGCCAGGAACACCAGCGACAGAAACATGGCATACTGAAAATCAAGCACACGGGGACAAAGGCAGACATGTCAGGATTGGGGTGAGGGCTCCTTTGGGGTTAGGTGACTTCGCCATTTCAGGGAACCGCACAGATCCTCACCTCCCCCAGCCAAAGCGGAGAAAAAGTTTAAAAATACTCTTGTCCAGATTTCCCTACATGAGCCTCAATATGGAAATGTGTCTGTTTAATATGCATAAGTGTTGTGGGCCACACACGCTGAGAAGAGCTCATCCGCAGACTCAGCTCAACCAGGAGAAATGTGGAAGGGCTTTTTATAACTCAGGTAGCTACTGTTTTTGATGTTAGAATTAGGGAGCAAGAAGGTACGCTGGGAGGAAAAGATAAGGAGGTCATGGTTCTGCCCTGTCTAGGGGCGTCCTTCCGACCACCTGCCCCATGGCGGTTGGCTGGCGTCCGCAGGCATCCTCCAGCTGCATTCTGCAAGCTGAGCGTAGTCCCTCCACCCACGGACCCCTAGGAGCCCATTTCGTTTCCCAGCTTTTCCATCGCTGGGAAGATGTCCTTTCTCTCGGCCACAGTACTTGTAACTTCCACTCCCTGATGCTAGCATGGCTTTCAGGAGATCGGAGAACCAGCCCAGCCTTGCTCCTAGGCAAGGGCCCTTTGGATGTGGGACCACAGCCCTGACGTGAACCTACTGCTTCTCTTCGTTTGGGTGAATCCCTGCAGTTTTCTTCAGCACGTCTCCTAAAATGGCTTCAGACCCTCTTTGTTTGCAACCGTATGGAGCTCCTGCTGACAGAGAGCCCTGAATGCACACAGGTCCACGTTCTTCCTCGATGTGGTAATTGGGCTTGAGTGCAGCACTTAGAGCCAGGGCCAGGGGCCTACTTTCCTCTCCAGCTCTGCACAGCATGTGGGGTTGATAGTGTTTAAAAAGCTAGTAAGCTACATGACTGTAAGTATCTGAAACCCTTAGTGCTTCTTATTCATTTCATGCTTCCCGTACTTTCCAAGTTAATTGTGTGTTTGTGTGTTTGTGTGTGTGTGTGCGCACGTGTGCGCTTACTTCAGGGATAAATTACATGGTACTTATGAGACATTAAGGGTTTCCATTTTTGTGCCTTTGAAAAGCAGATAAAAGGAAAGAGAAGGGATTCTTTTCCTACAAGGCATATGTCTTACAATCTGTTTCTTCTCATCTCAAAATGAAATACAACAGTCCTGAATGTTTGGAATGGTCCTAGGTGATGCTGTAGAATTTGGATAGACTCGACATGGTCACATTACTTACTTTAGAGTGTACATATGTGCACAGGATCATAAATTATTTTTCTCGGCCAGTGGCACATATGTTAAAAGGAGGAAAGACTGGCTTAAAAGGCCAGTTTTGTTCGAAACCTTAACAAAAGTCTCTATACACACTTATAGCACAGCCAGTAAAACAGCAAACATAGTTCTGAGTAGAATGCTCCATGTACATGACCTTGGTCTCTCAACTTAGTACACAATGCAGTGAGAAGCAGATGTGACTCCGCAGAGAGTCTCACACCAGGCCTACAACCCACCAGAAAGTCCTGTGGGAAAGTAACCATCAGGAGGCAGGGGAACAAAGGACAATTGACCACATGGTCAGAAGTTTATGGTTTAGGTCCTAGCTTTGTCGTGGGCTAACTCTTAGGAAAGAGGCAGCCACACTGGGCCTCCATAAAGTGGAAGCAGTTATTTTCAGTTGCTTTGCAATTAATGAGGTTAAATGAGGATCATTAAATTCTAGACTGACAGTTAATCAAGTGATCTCTGCTCTTGTCTGCCAGATCAGCAATTTCCTGTCTCTGGGAAGTTCCCTGTTTCCAGAAGCTTCCAGAGAACAGCTGCTTCTCCTTCAGAAGACCTTGGCCAAAAGCCTACTGGTGAAAGCTTGTACTAAAGTACAAGTGGTAGGGGTCGGGTTTTCTCCATGTGAAAATACTATAGTAGACAGAGTTAGGGCTTTGGAAGGTGACATGTGTGGGTTCCAGTTCCAGCTGTCTCCACACTAGCTGGGTGAAGCTGGGCAGGTTATGCACTCAGTATGGCATCTAGCAGAGAAAAGGAACTGATTTTTTTTCAAAGGCCAAAGCCAAAAACTAAATGAAACCCCCCAAAACTTTTCCCCAAAGGCTCAGGGAGCTCACGAGTGGTAGGAGAAAAAGGCAGAGTGGTTTGGAGTGTCCTTTAGCAGAGTCCAGCGCACTCTTTCATACATAGGGACAGAGGCCCAGAGAGGTTACATCCCTGACATTAAAGACCTAAACCAGGTCTCCTACCTTCTTGTTTGGACAGGTGGATTCTTAGCCATCTTTCTTTTCTATGCCTCTGAGATGAATTCTCCCCCTGCTACGCATTGTACTAAATGGGAGGCTCTCCGCCCCTGCTGTAGCATCAAATCACCTGGAGAGCTTTGGAGAATGTGGTGCCAGGGCCCCCCCCCCAAACATTCTGGTTCAGCTGGCTGGAGGTGGGACCCCTCACAAAAGTGTTTTTGAAAAGCTGTCCAGGTGATGGAAGAAGGCATGCAGAGTTGAGGACTAGACCAAAAGAGATGCCGGTGCTTGGAAGAAGCTCTAGAAGGTGGACCCAGGAGTGGAATGGCAGGTGACAGCAGCAGAAATGCCTCTGTATGGCCTCACTGTGGTTCTTCCACCAACCTGGAAGAATCCATGCTGGCCGGGCCATTGGCCTCCTGCCTGGTCTGCAGAACGGAAGGGGCCAGAGCAACCACTACCTCCACAGAGTTGTCGAGAGAGACTGCTCAGTGCCACTTGGGAAGGTGGTTCCTTTGCAGTGAGTCACCCTCTCCCCCATATCTGTCACTAGAGGGTATTCAATGTCACCCTAACCTAGAGCTAACCACAGCACTGAGGGGCTCTTCACTCTCCCCTTTCACAAAATGAGGCGTCTGAAAGAAATGTCTTTGAACAAAGTGTTCTTTTGAGGAGAGGCCTTTGCTACCTCTGATCTATAAAATCCTTTAACGTTAACACTCATCGATGAAGAGCATTGGGTGGTGAGTGGACAATTAGGCAAGGAGTCTACCCAAAAAATTAAGAATCATGGTAACAGCCTTGTGACAGCCTGCCCCTTACCCTTTGGGAAATATCACGCTGTGTGTGTCCTATTGCAGTAAAGGCGCCCAGCCCTGGGCCTGGCAGCCAACAGTTGGCACAGCATCAACCCTCTGTTGAGGGTTGGGGGGAGCTCTGGCTGAGCTGCTCTCATAGCTCTGAGCCGGAGTACACAGGTTGAGAGAAGAACGTGCCCATGCAGCCAAGCATGGCCAAGTTCAAGGAGGCAGAAGGTATTTCTACAGTGGGAACCTAAAGCCGAAAGGCTGTTGATGTTCCAGAGGCTGCCCTGCCCACCAAAGCTGCACGTCACACACCTGAAGAGATTTCTAAGAAGCAGTTCAGAACGAGACCAAGGCATTGTGCCAAGAGGATATAAATGGCTTCTGGAAATCACAGGCCACTGCTTTGTCACTACCTACCTCGAGGCACCAGAACCAGAATTTTTGGTGCCAGGCTGTGTTTGCGGTTGTTTTGTCCTCTACGGGAGTAAAGGGTGGATTAGGTAAGAGTCTGGACTAAAATTAGTGTCCATGCGTATTGGCTCGTAGGTGGCTTTAAGATGGGCTTTAAGATGTCGCTTTCATGTGATTTAAATTTTTTCACAAAGTTGTTGAAAGAGCAGCATTATGTTGTGACAGACTCACCAGTTTCAGCATCCATGGGCTACCACGGCAGGTCGCGAAGCATCCAAACAGGCCAAAAACCACAATAGTGGTGCCAGTTCCAATGAGCACGTAGGGAGCATTTGTGGAGTTCTCAGCAATCAGGGAGATGTAGGTGCCCAGAGTGAGTTTTCCCCAGACTCCAACAGCCAACAGGATCACCCCAGTGATCTGAAAAGGCAGTGGGGGGAGGGGAGAAAAGGGACTATGAAACTGTGAAGATGACAATCAACGCCATGATGGGGCCTGGATGTGAAGACTCACATTTCCGTGGGCAAATGGCTTTCCCGCAGGAGCCCCTGAAGCAGTGGGAAGTGTCGCTCAAGCCACCCCAGACTGAAGACACTGGGTTTTGAACAATTAGATCTGGCCCTTACACAAAGCCATATGCGGTTACCACATGGATTGGAAGTCTAGCCGACAACAAGAAACCTTTTTTGAAAGCTGTTTGTGAAAAATGCATGTTCATGCTAATACTGATCTGAGAGCCCTCCCGGGCCTGGTCAGAGAGCCACCACCCAATGCCGAGCTGCACATAAAGGCCAATAAGAATGTGGGCTGCCCTCTTCAACGGCGCATGTGGATATGGTACGTTTTAAGGACATTTTGCATGATGTTTTAAGGAGCAAGATAATTTTCTTGTCCTGTTAGAACAAAGATCTTTACAAAAGCAAAACATCCAAAGTATTTTTGAATCCCTATCAACACACTGCCTTTTTTCCAGTGATTTATTCAACATAAAATAACAGAAAAATCTGAATTGTTCCTGGAATTAGATTTAATGCGATTTGGCAAATCCCACTGATTGGTTCAAAGGAAACTGCCACAGCATGTCTGAACTGCCAGACCTTGCATCAGCCAGGACCTTACTTTCGGGAACAGACTTTGGGCCACGTCACACCTTACCCTCTACCTGTAGCAGGCCACACGACCCAGCGGCTTCAGCTGCTAAAGCCAGAGGTTGACTTTGTGTCTCTATCCCTCAGCGGGTCTCGACTTCAGTTTTCCAATAGCTTAGCCACTCGTTCACACAGATAGTCCTCTAAATGCCACCTCTTCTGACACCTTGTGAGGCTCAAAAGAAGCCTGGGTGTCCAAGGGAGCCCTTTCCCAAGTTCTGTCCCACTCTATCGCCCGATGTCCTATAGCAAATGCCTCAGCTTCCTGTCCAGCCTGGCCGTTCGAGGGAGGAGGCGTGGTGAGAAACAGGAGCAAAGCAGTAGGGTACAAATCAACACCCACTTTGTGAAGGTCTCCCCTGTCCATCAACACACTGTCCCAAGTGTGTGCTACAAAAGGAAGCAAACAGTGGGGTCAGTAAAGATGCCCGTGCCTCTTTCCTGTACACTCCGAAAAGCCCCGCGGTCTGGAGCCACGGAGATTCACTATCAGACTGTTTCTCTTTGCGGCGCGCTTACCCATTTGGAGGAAGGGATCTGCGGGAAAAACAAGAGCTTGGTGATATTTCCCTATCCCCACCCCAGTCGCCTCTCTACTCTCTAGAACCATCATGAAAGAATTAAAAGCTTCCAATCAGCAAAGGATTGAGGGACTGGTGCTAGTTTTATAAGGGGAAGGTGGATGAACATGGAGAAAGCATTTGACACTAATACTAGGAAGAACGTGGCCCAGCAGAGGTCTACCGCCCTTGAAAAGTTCCAATGGGGGATGCTTCCCTTAGTTAAGAAAACCCAGGATGGAGCCTACCCTGCGTTTCAAGTCCTCTGCTGACACCTGGTGGTTGCTAAAGAAAGTAGCTGGCTTGAACAGCCTCTTCGGCCACAGGGAAGCATAAAATGGAAACGTAAAATGCTTTTAATGCACCAGAAGCAAAATTTGAGAATCAACTCTCCACTCATTAGGAGTGAGAACGCAGTGACCATTAGGGAGAAAGGAGAGTGCCTGGGCTACCTTTTATGTCCCAGTGCCAAACACGGCCATTTCATCTCTCTGAGTCTTAGTACCTCTGCCTCATAAGAGTCTTTCAAATATCACACACTGACAAAACTTCTCCATCAGGTGGATATTGTGAGGGACCTTAAAATAAACCAGAGAAAAACCTACTCCTCTACTTCCCACTTCTACCATTATCTGCCTAGCGCTGTAAATGTCACGGTGCCAAGGTACTAATCAAAACCAAGAATTCAGTTCAGCCGGGCACTGTTTAGGCTGAAGACACGCCTCCTCTCCAGACTTGCTCTTTCACGTGACTGGGATTCATCATGCTTCAGACACACGTCGTTGGGATGCGGTGGCTTTAGTAACCAAAGAGAAGTCAGATGGCTTCGATTTCTGTGACCACTTTATACAGTGCACTTGCTACCACAACAAATATTATATGCGGTATATCAAAGTTAATCTAAATCCAGATTTTAAGGGTAATGGTGTTAACATTTTGATCTCTTTTCTCCTTTCAAAAAGTAATTCTTCTGAAGGCCCCCATTGCTTTGTGTAAGACAGTGCTGTCTGGTAAATTACAAAACTTATAACATCAACTTCGTTAAAATGTTCATAAAATGTCAATTATATTAAAATTAAAGAGCTATCTTTGCATACCTCAGAGGTGCCTCTTAAAGATTGCCCATGGGAGCAAAGAAACACAACACTGTGGGCCCCACATTGTGTGGGAGAAAAGCCATCCAGTATCTTGACCTAGACCAAGCCAGTCATCCTCTAAGGAGCTCTTTCTCCTAATGACGTGGAGACTGGCACAGATGGGCCCCATCCGTCACCTGTCTGCTTGGAATCGAAGAACAGCCCAGAGAGAAAAGGCCTTCTCCAGTGTTGCTCTTCTCATATTCAGACATCCCCGATGGCCCAACTCTGTGTTTGGAAAGCCGAACCCCACAAACACACAAGGCCTTACGCATACATCGAAGCCACCTGTGTACCGCATCTCCCTCCCTCCTCCTCAGGCGCTCTGTGCGGTCTGGTAAAATGGAGCTGTTCTCTCTGTATTTCCTGTGCTTTACTACTTCTCAACCTTTGCTCATGATGATCCTCTTAGTGAGAATTCTTCCCATTCTTATCACCACCTGTCTACCTCCTTAACTCGTACGGCGTACTGTACCCACTCCTCCCGGTCTCCTTACACAGAACTTACTCTGTACTACGCCGCTGTCATGTGCTGCCCTCTCATTCCCTCCCCCCCATACACATCCAGGACCATGACACGCCCCCACCCCATTTGAGGGCAGGAGATGTGTCTTGCACATGATCAGTAGCCAGTACATGTCTGCTGAATGAACGAATGAATGAATGGACAGGCAATGGTGGATGTGAGAAGGGACAAGAAGTGTCCTGCTAACCATCGACTTGCTATACTCTGAATCTCTCTGAAAGAGAGCCCTCAGAATTGGTACAGGCGTTGTCATCTACAAGCATGCGACGAAAATGCCAGGCAGTTGAAGGAAAAAAGAGACAAGCCAAGGGCTGAAACACAAACTCGTACTTTCTCTCATTTTGTCTACTATAATAACACTTCTCACCAAGGATAAGAAACCTACAAGGACGAGCCTAAGTCAAAAGTCATTGTTATACAGTGTGTGATTTTCTTTCTGTTCCTGTCAACACACACACACACACACACACACACACGCGTGCATGCTCTCCACTACGTGCACCTGTATAAGCACCCATAGGGTGAAAAGCAATGCTCAGGCTCCTCTGACACACCTCTTCCACTTTTGGTCACCATGAATAGGCTCAGGGCTCACCGAAGCAATTTTGGGTTGAGCTCCTCAGAGCCCTGCAATTTCTAAACCCATCAGTGTGTCGCTGATATAGCTTTTTAGGAAGCTTTGCTTTTTTCTCAGAAGACCCCATGAGCAAGCAGCCAACATGGCACCTCAAGAGGGGACAGATCAGAGCCTATAGGTCAGAGCCTACACGAGTGCCCTGGGGAAGGTGCCGCCCCCACCTCACACACGCCCATGTCAACCACGAGTCAGGAGGGCAGGCCTGGCACCCTGCTCAGGAGTAGTAGCCAGGCTGTGGCACAGGGTCTCCTTTCATTCCTAGCCTGTCATGGCGGCTTGACATTTTGTGTACTTCTAGTGCAGTTCAGACAGAGTATGTGGGTAATAGAGTACTTGTGACTACCTGTACTTTAGGCTTAGTGAGGAGACCATGAAAGCTACAATGGTAGCACCAGAAAAGGTAGATCAGAACTAGAAAATGTGATGGCTCACATTACCTTGAAATCTCACTGAGAGGATACTATGGGTAGGTTGGCCAATATTGCATGGGGTGTCCAAAATGCTGTGGAAGAGATTTCCCGACGTCCATTCTCATTTGGAAGGAGATACTGGGGGAGCGATGGCAGAGATCCGTGTGGTCCTTTGCCTCCCACCAGGCCAACATGCCCACAGGCATCTCACTGGGGCCCACCGCCTCTCCTGCACACGGACCACAGCCTTCTGACTGAGCAACGGCAGTGGCACCTCTCACGCCCAAGAAAGGCTGAGCCAGGTTTGGGGCTGATGGAGCCAAGTCCCTGCCCTCTTTATTTCCTTAATTGCATGAAATACAAAGGCCCTTGGGTCACTGTTGGCATAATGTGTATCTGTTCTTGTAGGTAGGGCTCATGAACCCATGTATTATGCAATGAAAGAAAAAAAAAAGGACCATCAAAAACTGAATTAGAGAAGCACCGGCTCTCTCGAAGACACCCCATCCTAAGAAGCCATCTGGGATAGAAAGCACAGGAACAAAAAATCAGCCTAAAGAAACACACAGAAGAAATCACAGGCTGAAAGCTCAGCTAGACAACATGGTGGGTGAAGGTCACAGATCCGTCACCCCAGAAGCTTCCCAGTGAATTCGCCCCTGGTGACTCCACGCAAAGGCGTTGTGAAACATTCTGCCCTGACTCCAGAGGATTCTCTAACTTGGAAAAACGACATGACACAGAAACTCCAGCCATATCATAATTAAAACAAATAATTCAATAATGATTAAACAGTAATTAAATGGAGACAGGGTCCTCAGAAGTTAGATTTTGAAGGAGCAGCCAAGCAAACCGTGCTTTCAGCCCCCTCTTACTTGAAGCATGATGCTGAGAGGAGACGGCGGGGCAGGGCGCTCTGCCCGGTGTTCCAACCTGATTTTGTACATGGGGAGATAAAGCAACCAGAAAGGCAGACAAACCAGCAGTTCCCACCACATCGTGGTTTTCTCTTCAAACTTGAAGAAGTAACAGTGTGAGTCTGTCATATTTACAACTTAGGGTTTTATTACAAGTTATTTGTGAAAATCCAGGGCTGGGCTAAGAGGCAGAATTGATCGGAGCTTTCCAGTGGGCTTGAAAACCTTGAGGGATAGAAGGCGAGCCAGTGCATTTATTTAAAAGGTAGGTGAAGGGAAGAGCTCTGGGCTGGGAGTCAAGATCCCAGGTCTTTAGTTGCAGTTTATGACAAATTAGCTGTGTGACTTGGGGCAGATCACCTAAATTTTCTGGGCCTTGGTTCCCTCTTCTGGCAGCTGAGGAGGTGGAAAAAGCTGATTTCCAGTGCTCCCCTCGAGCTCTAACATTGAGACACCAAAACAGGATCTGCAACTCAACATGCTTATTCACTTGCAAATCTATTTAGGGACGTGCCCACTGGGAAAATAAGCACCAGAAAGTTTATTAGGGTTAGCAAACTGTCAGCAGTGGGAGTAGGAAAGTCGGCTCGTCTCTGGACAGAATGCCCACTGTTCTGCCAGATTTCGGAGGTGACAAGTGGTTTCCGGGAAAGAGAAAGAAAGAAAAATGCCCAGGGGAGCAGCCATTGCAGTTTTACAAGGACCCTCAAACATTCCTAAAGTCATTCGCATGACAACAAGCTTTCCCTTTTATTTGAAGATGACAGGTCCTCTTAAGAGCAAGAAGACGTATGCTTTGGGCTGCTTCTTTCTAGGCAGATATGTTAGCCAACTCAACCCTTTTGCTCCCTCACTTTTAAGGCTGTGGTCTGTGTGGAAGAGAGGGAGAGGAGTGTGAGCATTAAAAGGGAAAGCGGGGGGGCACCTGGGTGGCTCAGTGGGTTAAAGCCTCTGCCTTCGGCTCAGGTCATGGTCCCAGGGTCCTGGGATCGAGCCCCACATCAGGCTCTCTGCTCAGCAGGGAACCTGC
Source organism: Mustela nigripes (assembly GCF_022355385.1). Taxonomy (NCBI): domain Eukaryota; kingdom Metazoa; phylum Chordata; class Mammalia; order Carnivora; family Mustelidae; genus Mustela; species Mustela nigripes. The sequence continues at coordinate 90,377,697 of NC_081575.1, forward strand.
TTCCTCCTCTCTCTCTCTCTCTCTCTCTCTCTCTCTCTCTGCCTACCTGTGATCTCTATCTGTCAAACAAATAAATTTGAAAAAAAAATAAAAAAAAATAAAAGGGAAAGCGGGAAGTTGAGGAGAGGGAGAGAACTGAGATGATCTTAAACACTGATTGTTTAAACTGAGTTTGAAAACCGTTAGGGAACCCAGAGACAGTCTGGTCCCGACCCTGTTTTTGGTTGGGTTCCATGTGACTGAAGGCCATCCGGGGAGCATTCCGAAGGTCCTCGTGGAGGGGAGACTGCAGTTTGGGAGTGAGTGAGTAAAGAGATGCAGGTAGGGGCTGAGGCCGGAAGTGACAGCCGAGGGAAAGATGTGTCTCAGGAAACAGAAGCAGAGGACGGTAGGAAGGACGGGCCTGGAGGAAGAGAGTCACTAGAATGTTGGGGAATGATGCCAGGAGGGGGGGGGGGGGGAACAGTGAGGAGACGCCCAAGCGAATGGACAAGTCTGTGAAAGTGGCTGCCGACAGAAGTAGAAGACATGGAAGAAAGAGACTTTTTATTTCCCTCAAGACACAAACAAAAGGGCAACGCAGTTCATGAGCTCCAGGGATGCCCACAGGCTGACCCGGTACTCTGCTTTTATACAGCCAGCCACGCCCACTACAATTGTACTTTATATTTAAATATTACTTCATCCTGTAGCCAATTCCTAGAATTCAAATGAAAGGAGCTACAGCATGAGCCCAGAGTGATTTGTCAAAAACTCGAGCTTCTGTTTGGACTTTATCAGTGAGCGCCCAGGGTCTGATGTACACACTGTCAAACAGATCATACATAGATGCTTCTGAAAATATGAAAAGGGCTTTGAACAGCACTAAGAAAAGTCAGGAATTCCGGCTCCTGCTGTGGGCTTACCACAGGCCTTTCTTCACGTGCGTAGAAAGGCAGCGGAGCGTGTCAGGGGCAATGGCTCCAGGAATGCTTTAAGTCTATCAAACATCACTTCTGTCCTTCTCCCGGACGTCTTAAATATGCAACCACCAGCTTGCGCCAGTCATGTTGCAGATCTGTGCCTTAGTTCTCCATCTGTGAAAGGACAGTACTGCTCCTGGTAAACGTCTACAGGAGCCCTTCCGGTGTGTAAGTTTCCTGTGTTGCTTTCAGTTGCTCAGAGGTCATCAAAGGGGTGAGATCTAGCCCACCTGGTCCCTAGGATGCAGACCACAGCGGTTAAGTATGTTCCCCAAGGGCCTCTGCTGGCTGGGGTTCGTACTCAGCCTGGGGGAAGCTAGCTGGGGAGGGGCTCCCACAGGTGACTGGTTGGACATGGAATGGTCTCTAATGTCCTAGAGGCCCGGGAAGTGGTGGCAATTGATCAATATGTTTGCGGAACTTCATGAGTTAAGAACTGGCTTTGAACATGATGGAGACAATGGAAATGGACCTTACACGGCAAAGGCGGGCTACACAGCTGCTAAAATCATACTCAAGACCACTCATTCAAAGAGCCTTTCACTACTTGACTCACTAAACCCCTTCAAGTGAGCCCAACCTGTTCCACTTTCTACTTAATTCTTATCCAACAAAGGGTCACGGGAAATTTCCATACACGTTATTAGGGACTCTGTATATCCTACTAGGAAATGAGAAAGAATGGGCATCCCTGAATTGAGTTTGCATTTCCTGTATATTACCCTAAAAGATTCTGGACTTTAGGTCACCTCCCTCTTAAAAAAAAAAATCCAGGGGTGCCTGGGTGGCTCAGTGGGTTAAAGTCTCTGCCTTCGGCTCAGGTCATGATCCCAGGGTCCTGGGATCGAGCCCCATGTCAGACTCTCTGCTCAGCAGGGAGCCTGCTTCCCCCTCTCTCTCTGCCTGCCTCTCTGCCTACTTGTGATCTCTGTCTGTCAAATAAATGAATAAAATCTTTAAAAAAAAAAAAATCCGGGGCGCCTGGGTGGCTCAGTGGGTTAAGCCGCTGCCTTCGGCTCAGGTCATGATCTCAGGGTCCTGGAATCGAGTCCCGCATGGGGCTCTCTGCTCAGCAGGGAGCCTGTTTCCCTCTCTCTCTCTCTGCCTGCCTCTCAGTCTACTTATGATTTCTCTCTGTCAAATAAATAAATAAAATCTTTTTAAAAAAATCCACAAAGAAAGGGCCCAGAAGCAAAAGAGAATTTCGCTCCGTGCTTATGAGCACATTGAGTAATGTTCCATTATATCTGGGAGAAATTTTAAGAGCAGCTTCTCGGTGTTACTCTTCATTTGTAAGTATTGCTGAGTTCTCCCTGCCAATGTTCAAAACAGGAAGTGTGATTTACACCACTGCAGGGTGTCTTACCCCACCCTCCAGCCTCTAAGAGCACGGAAAAGAAACAAGTGCACAAAGCTCATACCTCTGGTGTCTCGGATGGCCCAGGTGTATAAACAGGGCACACAGGTGAACGTCTACAAAGAACTGGGGCAGCAAAGCCCCTTATGGGGAGATCTGTGTACTTAGGAGTCGGGACCGGCTATAGTGGCTAAACTGACAGAAGTTTAATGTCTGGGGGATTCCCTCTATGCCACTCTGCCTCTGTGGAACCCCCAAGTTGCTGTCACTCATGTTTAAAAGCCATTGGCCCCGCGGACACACACGCAGCGGCAGTTGAGAGCGGGAGCACCAATGACCAGCCTTATCAGCAGCATTAGCAGGTGGCTGGCCCAGCAACTGAAGGAAGTGCTGTGGGGAGAAACCCCTTCCTTTGCTTCCCTTCCTTGGGTCCCCGACCTGGGACCAGAGCAGCACTGTGAAAAGATGGATCAAATTCCACACTAATAAGAAGACAGATTTTAAGAGAAGATCATGTCAGCATAAGCTTATAAACAAGAGCTATGCCTGCATTATTAATGCCTGTGGACAGGTAGTTTCTGCTGACTGCACATTTACCTTGTCCTGCATTGCTAATTGTGTATGTGTGTCAAGATCTGCAGAGTCTCGTGGGATGAAGTAAGGTCCGTTATCTCCTCTGTATCCACCAAAGCCTCGCTGACCCACATCTTGTGTCCAATCTCCCAAGACAACGGGTCGTTCAGACATTCCGTCCTAATACGCATTTAATAGAATCACTGCTTGTCTGAGTGTGATTCCCAATTTTTAATTCAAAAGCCAGCCATTGGGCCCATGATGAGCACAGGGTGGGAGTTCAATAAATGAATCTTAGTGGCAATCTCTCGTCTTCAAATTCAGCTCCCTTCCAGGGGCTGTGTCCTTGGGGGTTACCGGATGGGAATGGACATGGATAAATCAGTCCTATAGGCGAGTCCATACATCTGACAAGCACATGTCTCTCTCTTGATTAGGCTGTTGAACAGGTTGAGCTTTCTAGCAGTTCCATTATTTGCAAAAGGGAAAACTTTTTTCGCAGCATTTCTATATATGATTATCATCTCCAAAATACCAAAGACAAACCCACAGTCTTCCATGGATATGTACACCTCCTACATACATGTGGAAAGGCAACAGGAAGATGCTAGATCATAGAGAGGTGATCCCTGAAGGCCAGTGCTCGATCTGGCTATGTGTGGATGGGGACTCGGGGGGTGGGGTGTCTGGGGGAGCTCAGGCCTCTCTTCAGATGAACTTGGCACAGATGACACACAATGCCAGAAGAGGGCCTATTATGAGATGAGTTAAACAACGTGTGGAAGAAACATGTAGGCAGCACTGAAGACCAAGATTCTTACCCAAATAGTAAGGCGGTCTTCTTTCAGTGGTCCTAACTTTCTCCTGAGATGATTTAAGGGAAAAAAAGAAAAGCCACCCTCCTTCTATTCCTGATTTAATGAACTTTTCTCTCAGTATTTGAATATCTATACCACACACCTATGTGAAACCGCAGGGAAAAAAATTAATTTTATGTAACACAGGTTCTTGGCCAAAACAAAACAAAACACCCCCCCCCCCCGCCCCCACAATCAGTTATTTCAGAAAAGCACAAAGAGGATACTTTGCCCTTTCTACCAACACCACTTGGGTCAAGTCGCTGTCCGTGGCATCTGTACCTGCCTCTACCTTTGCTCCCATGGCTCTGTTCTCAACACCATAGCCAGGGCGATGGAGTCCGAAAATATGAGTCATTTGCTCAAAACCCTTCTCCACATTCCACCTGCACCCCCCTCTGGTTCTTCTGATGTGACCTCCAGGGGCTCCCTCCCTGCTTTGGCTCCAGCCCTCATAGGCTGGCTGCGCCCCAAGTACTCCCAGCCTGGTTCCTGCCACAGGGACTTTGCACTTGCTCTTTTGTCTGGGCTTCCGAGATCCCTCATTTCTTCGAGTCTCTGCTCTTCAGTGAGCCCTTCTCTCATGACCTGGCTTCAAACTAGAACCCTGTCACTCCAGCATGCTTTGCTCCCTTTCCTGTTGTTTTCTCACTACACTTGTGATCTCCAAACACGACTGGATTTACTTGCTTCATCTGTCTCCCCAGACGAATCTTAAGCTCCTTGAGGTCAGGGGATTTTGCCTGGTTTATTGATGAACCCCCAAAGCCAAGACAAATGACTGCCCCATAGCAGGGGCTCAGTAAATACATGTTATGTGATTGAATACAAGAGGACAGACTGGTGGGCAAGAGCGAGCTTTGGAGGCCAGGACATCAACAGTTACTAGCCCTGCACTAAGGAAGCCAGGTAGGGGACTTGACCCTCACAGGGCCAGGCGCTGGCACTCAGATTAAAAACCTATTCTCTGCATAGCACATACCCTCCCCAATGTGCTATGACAAGTGCTGTGAAATGTATAAACCTGGCGAGTCACAGACCTGTACCCCTGGGGATAAAAACACATTATATGTTTATTAAAAATTTAAAAATAAAACAATAAAAACAAAAAAATAAAAACCTATTCTCTGGCCAATTTGCTTCTAATGCAGCACACTGCTTCATGAATGTCTGCCTCTGACCACCAGGGGGACTGCGTGAGCAAGCATGGGAAGGGCTAGGTCTCATCCACTAATGGAGATGTAATTCGAAACTCCTACATCCTAGAGCTCCGTGAGGTCAGTAATTGAAGGTCAGGAGTTGAGAGAATGAGGAGTGCTTCTATCAGCAAGCTCTCTCCCTTAAAATATGTACAACCGTGTGTGGGAGGGGGCGGGGAGGCCTGGACGGGGTGCTTACTGCCAGCCGGGCACTATGCTAAGTGCTTTACTGCTTTGTCCGGCTTGGTCTCCTAATAATCCCATCACACTTGTCTGAGGTCATCAGCCCTAAGTGGCAGAACAGATGTTGAAAGGCGGGCCCTCCACCACTGCCTTCCCTTAATGTCTTGCTAGGTAGCCTGCCCAGGAGAAGGTTCTTTCTCCCCAGCCCTCTGCCCCTGCCGCCTCTGTAAGAAAAGCCCAGAAGCTGGAGTCATGCATCCTGGCAATCACGCCAGGTTGATGCTCAACCCTGAGAATTTGGCTGCCACATTAAAAAAACAAAACAAAACTGTGGGCATAGTCACTAAATGACTTATTTAAAAATGTTGTCCATTTTTTCTCCCCTTTCGAGCAGGCAAATCTATAGAAATGGAAACATGTTCTTCTCCAAGCAATAGCTTGATACTCCAAATGAGCCAAGCTGGGGAGGAGATACTCCGATGAATGTGATGGGATGAGCCAGGAATGTCAAGTGTCACGAACTTCACACACAAGTCGACACGAGGACCGATCTGAAGACTCAGGATAGCTTGGCATGCACACGGAAAACTGCAGCACCTTCTGGGAAAAGTTTAAGAGAATGAAGTACTCTGGGTCTCACCCTGAGGGGAACCCCCCCCCACACACACACAAATTCTGTGGCTGAAATATACACGAGGGGAAGCCGCTCTGAAGCCTGGACTGTCAAAGTAGCTCTGACCCAAAGTGATGGGCTGAGCTGCCAGCCACAGTGGTTGTGACATAACCGCTGGCCCCATAGCCTGCCAGGGGGAGGTGATCTGTCCTTCACAAACTAAGGACAGAGTCCGCAGTTACCCGGGTATACGCCTGTGGTAAATGGCATTTCCTGAGCAGTACTGCACTCCTTACATGCTTCACCACATTTGTCCTTAATCTCTGCTCTGCGGATGAAAGATGGCCTTTAAAACCTGGGGCTTTGTAGGGCGCCCTGGGTGGCTCAGTCGGTGAAGAGACTGACTCTTGGTGTCGGCTCAGATCATGATCTCAGGGTCATGAGATTGAGCCCCACGCTGGGCTGTGTACTCAGTGGGGAGTCTGCTTGGGGTTCTTTCTCTCCCTTTCTTGCTGCCCCTCCTTCTGCTTTCTCTAATTGATAAATAAACTAAAATAAAGTAAAATAAAAACCAAGGATTTGAAAGGTTTGCCAATTTGCTCAAAGTCACAAAGCTAATAAGAAAGCATGGGAATAAGGGGTGCAGTCCAGCATTAAATTCACTTCTGTCCAACTCAAAGGCAGCTTCCCCTGCCATCACGAGGGTCTGCATCCCAAGGCAGTGTCAGCAATGCTAGCCACCTCCCAAGGGCTGAGGTCCAGGAAGGGGAGCAACGTAGAGAGAAGCCTGGTTTTCTTTACATGGCCTAGGTGCTTCTGAAGGATGGCTTGTGAGGAAACCAGAATTCTGAACCGATTTCCAGAAACTCTGTATGTACTTTCTAGTTGTCAACATGCAGGAAGCATGGGGAAAGGCAGGGGTGTGAAGAGATGGACCCTACAGACGGACCCTGCGAGCACTGGTCTCCTCCCTTCCCCTTTCCTGGCACCTGCCGCTCATGTCCGTTACCCGCTTATGAATGGGACTGTGCTCCAGAAGATTATTTTTTATACATTACTTGTTTGGAACGGTGAGAGCATTTTCTTTGGAAGCAGTGTTAGACATGGTGCCCGTGTTTCTAGGTCAGTCCTCAAAAGTCTATATTTAAGCCAGTATTGGGGAAAGTTATAGAGAAACAGATTTCTGTCTCAATACGGGGAAGAACTTTCTAATAATAGGCATTGCCCAAAATGGATTGGGCTGCTTCGGGAAGTGTGACAACAGAAGGTAAACAGCTTTCTGGGCACTCCCACAGTGTCTCCAGAGGCAACCGTGGGACAGAAGTCCTATGGATGGGAAGCCAGCAGGAAAGGCAAAATCGCCTCAAAAGTCATTCTGACCCTGACCATTGTCCTGGAAGCTTTGCACGTTTCCCAGCCAATTATCTCCCTGGATGTTCATACGTGAACAAATAGGCTCATTAGCAACACACGGACCAGGGAAGCCATTTTCCCAGACTCCGAGTTACGTTTCCTTTGATCTCCAAAAGGAACGGATAGGTCACATAATCTTGCCACATGAAGAGCAACAGAAATACCAGTTCAGCATAATGAGGTTGCAACTAAGAGGAACTGTGTTTATTTCTTTATTTTCCCGAGGCAAACACACGCTCGACCTTGTCTTGCCTGAGAGTCACAAATACTGGCTGATTTTAAGAATCAGTGAAGCTGGTTAAAGATAAATTTTAAAAAGCTGTAGAGGTGACCTTCATACTTTTCCACATAGAGACAAAAATTCTGTCAAAAACCTGACATACATTGGCAGTAAAAAAAGGAAAGTAGCTAAAAAGGTGTTGTTAGGAATGCTACATTGCACCGGCAATCTGTTCCCTAGAAAACAACCACATAGCTCCTTAAAAAAGCTATGTAATTAGCTCTTGGTCATGGTCATGGGGGCAAATACAGCTCCATCTTTTTGCCCTTGAGGTGACAAAGCTGCCACTGGCAAGCACGCTCCTGCGTGGCCCACGCTGGTTCTACCTGCTCCCCTCTGCCCCAGTCCCATGGCCGCCCAGCCGGCTCCTACTTGCCCTTGCAAGTGTAACTAAAATGCCCTTTCCACACCAAAAGGCCTTTCCCGACACCCCAAGACAGGAAGGATTTCATCCTCCTCTGAACATGCTTTAGATTTTCCACATAGCTCTTAGGAGTAGCATTTTACCTTGCATTCTAAGCCTCTGTGGACACCTTATGACATCCCCTAACCCATGCCCCACCAACAGATGAGTCCCGCGTGAGTCTGTGTTATTACCTATGCATGTCCTGGGGCACCTAGCGCTTCGTCTGGATATCTACATGTGCTCAAAGGGAGTCCTTTCAGAGCAAAGAGGTCTCATCTCGGACGCATCACTGGGGACCTGCACTTTGGACGCTGGGGTTGTACAGACAGCACGGGACGGGAGAGGCACACAGAAATGGAGACAAACCGCCAGTCGAGGGCAGCAGGGACATGACAGGCTATTGCACTGCTTCCAGTTTGTGCTGAGAAATGAATAGGACTGCTGTGGTCTGAAGCAGATCAGCAGCTCAGAAAGTACAAGCTGGGAATTGGTGCCCCCAAACTCAGAGGCCAGAGATGGAACCCCCCCCCCCCCCCGCCGCCTTCCCTGAAAGTTGCCATCAGCAACTTATTTTAGAAACCTAGGCTTCTCAGCGAAAAGCAGCCCTCCTTGCCCGCTGGTGGATGGTATTTGTGTCACGTGATAGGTCTGCTGACCACTCCTTAAGGAACCTATAAAGGGCCAGATCTGCTGAGCCCTCCCTTGCCCACCCACCAGCTACTGACCAAGGACAGTCTTTCCAGGCATGGCAGAAGCCATCGGATCTTACCCCACGTTTGCACTCCAAGCCAAGAGTCATCCTAAGTCCTGGCATGTGCTGGGAGTGACTGCGGCCACAGGACTGCATGGACCAGCAGGCAGCAAGATATATTCTGACCCCAGAAATCAATGGGCATGGTCATTTTTGCTCAACTATTCTTCCAACTCATTTTGCCTTGGGTTGTTTGATCAGAAAGTATTATAACCATGGGCCCTGTGGCTTCCGGGAAAAGCCATACAAGCCACCTGGAGCAAACAGCGGGGTTTCCTGGAGGGCTGCAGGCATCTTAAGGGATGGCAGGGGTAACTGGTAACTCTTGAGGATGGGAGCCAGAACTACCCTCTCACGCCCCCACAGCAAGGGCTCTGGGGTGTGCTTCTCTTGCACCCCGACCATTCCCCTCTCTCGGTTCAGAGTAGCTGTCTCAGTGACAAGAGCCTCCCATCAGCGAACCTCCCAAATCACACACCCAACTGAGAGTGACAGGCTGCCCTGGATACTGGCTGCCGATTCAAGCAGGACAGGACCTGAGGGGCCGACCTCAGGTCAGGTGACCTCTCTGATGCAATCAGTGGTGACGAGGCCCTGACCACATCCCTCTGCCCCATATTGTCAGCAAGAGCTAGGAGGAGAGACGCTCAGAAAAAGCTGGGAACAGAGCAATTACCACGCCTGCCTCGGAGAGGCTTGGCCTTCCTTTTCCTCCTGGAATAAGGGAGGGACTGAGAAGCCTCAGCTCAACACTCCAGTCTATGCAGCACCAGAAGGTTCTGCTGGAAGACCAAGTCACTGCCTCTGGAGACAGCCCTGTCACCAGCACAACCCTTTGCCCAGGAGGGGCCTTGGAGGGACCCCACTCAAGGAGCCAGAACTGGCTTACGCGACGAAGTCCTAGCCTCCTAATTGGGGTAACCCAGGAGTGGACAGCACTGGGCAACCCCTGGGAGGCCAGATCCTTCCCTCAGCTTCTCCTGGAGACATGGCTCAGGCTCTGGACCACAGGTGAGGCTCGATGCCATGTGACCTCAAGTAAATGAAGACACTCTCCTCAAGCAATCTGCCTGTTGCAGAACTCACTCTACTCTGAGGACCCTTCAAAGCAGTTCTCTCTTCAAATCCGATGCAGTTGCTTGGATCCTTGGAACACCCTCATGCCTACACTGAACGTCTGCCAAATCTGGTTTACTACTACCCCTCTTCCGACCTGCCAGCTTGGCCACTGGTGGCTTCTGGTCCTGCCGCTGGGACACCACCAACCTGAGAATGGGGGCTTGGCTGTTGGGAACGAAAGGAGAAAATGTGGACAACACAACAGAGGAAGAGCTGTGACATTGCATCTGCTTGCCAGCATATTCTTTTGGGGAGGACAAAGAGGGTGAGGATCAAAGGCACGTGAAACAGACCCCTTCCGCAAGGCTAGAGGGTAGTCACAAAACCTTTTTTTAAGTAAATGGAATAGTAAATAAAAAACTGAGTCTGGCATTGCACCAGGGTCCCTCCTTAACACAACGGGGATAATGTAATATTCGCAAGTGTTGCTTCTTCATTCACTTAAATTGCAAAAACCTCAACTAACCAACAATGAGAAAATCACGAGTAACTATCCATGGAGAGGACAAGACTGACAAGAGGGGAACGAGTGGTAACAGGGGTGACTCTTGTCTTTCACCGAGTGTGTTTTCTGAGAGGACCTCAAAACACAAGCAGAAAAGAATGAAGAAATGTTATTACATAACCATTGGAGACAGCAGGAGGAAGAAAATGGTGCCTGAATTTTATGTAACAGGGAAGATTAAAATATCATCACATCTGTAATGTGCTTTACAGCTTTTTTTTTTTTATAAGTATGTCCATTCATAGACTCCACTGAATATTTGTAAGAACCCATGATCAGCGTGTCCCCTTGCACGATGGAACTTTCCTTAATTCATTTTATTTTGTGTATCCGATTTGGGCCTGACCTGATATTCCAAACTGTGAAGTTCCCCTGAAAACTGATTTTATTAATATCATCCAAATGTAGGGGAATCAGAGCAGACCATCCAATCCGCCACAAACCCCAAGACTCCATGCACGCCTAACAGCCAGTGTCTAGAGCTCTTTGGGATTCAAACCCTGAGAGTAAAGAGTGAAAAATCAAAGAGTGGAAATAAAACCAAGCCATCAATACTGTTACACTTGGATTACTTGGCAGGCTGTGGTTTCCATCTGTCTTGTACTCTGCAGGACAAATGTACTGTGATGAGTTGGTATATTAACTGCATGTGTTCCCTTCTCCTTAATCCAAGTGGGGGAGTAATTCACAGCTTCACTAAAGGACACCAGCTAGCAAAACTGACCCGCAGCAACTTCTGTTAGACTAGTGCAGCGAGGGTGATTTTTCTAAGTGGTGGCATTTCTAGCTGGCGGTACTTAGAAGAAAATCTGGAAGCCAGCCCTTTCCAAAGTTGGATGTCTATCTTCTTCCCCCAGAGCACCCTTAATTCTCCCCAAAGGCCAGAGAGTTTTGGGGTTATCTTCAAGATACACCTCAGCACTGGTCATGCTTAGTGGAGCACGGGGGCATGTAAGCACCGACCTCAACAAAGGACCATGAAATGAAACAATCTGCTCTCCCATGGCCACCAGTGATGGGCAATCCGAAGGTACAAATAGTGAAGACAAGAGCCACCAAGTTGCTCTATGGCGCATGTGCTTTGGCTCTCTCCCAAAGGCAGAACTTCACAAACCGCATTGACACCCTATCGCTTTACCACAATTTTTAAAAATTTAGGAACATGTCACTTCACACGCATGCCTATAATGACAGTACAGAGCTCATGTATTGTGACGCACTACAACAGTCAAGTCCCGGAGCTCCTTGCTCTTAAACTTGTACCCCTCTCGGTCAGCGCAGGAAAGCTCATGCCCTCCTTTCAGATGATATGGAATTGCAGAAATTCTTTCAAGCCATAGTGGCTGTGAACATGCTTTCTCCAGCTATAGCCACCTCTCTCATCTCGTGTCTGACATCCCCTGTGGAGAACCCCTGTGCCACATGTACCCAACCCTCCCAAGACACCAACCCGATTCCACCATCCCCCTCAGGGACAGAATAGAAGCAAATGCCATCTTTGCAGGTTCCCGTGGCTGGCTGTGTCAATGTGTGGGAGCCAAACTGCCAAACAAAATTTACAACATGAAGCTGTAGCCATGACGCACTGGCTCCCAGACCCTGCAGCTTTTCCTTTCTTTAGTGAATGCGTGATACAAATGATCTTAGAGCAAAAGCTTTGTGGTACCATCTGTACTCTTTACAAGAAGACTTTCTAATATCTTTAAAGGCTCCATTAGAAAGTGCACCAACTAGGGGTGCCTGGGTGGCTCAGTGTGTTGAACGTCCGGAATCTTGATTTTGGCTCTGATCATGGTCTCAGGGTCGTGAGCTCAAGCCCCAAGTTGGGTTACCTGCTGGGTGGGAAGCCAGCTTAGGATTCTCTTTCTCTCTCTCTCTCTCTCTCTTCCCCTCCCTCCACCCTCGCTTGCTTGCTCTCTTTAACGAAAGAAAGAAAGAAAGAAAGAAAGAAAGAAAGAAAGAAACTAACTATTACTAGATTAAAAACCAGAGTTTTAGGTCTGTTTGACCAATAAAAATCTGGAAGTTGCCAGTGCTTGCCAGTAACTCACTGCCAAGTGATTGACAAGAATTACTCAAAGTTTCACGTAGGTTGGGCAGACACCAAGAAAACAAATGTACACGTCCAAGTTCTTCATGTGCACCGTGGCTCTGCTTTCCACTTCATAGGGTTGATGAGTGGTTTAGATAATGTGTCAATGTTCTCAGCAGTCATTCAGGCCTGGGAAGCCGTAAATGTTAAACAAAAACTGTGGTTATCCCATTGCTATTTTATGATTAATACTGTTATTATTAAGCCCTTCCAAATATTTCCACACACATGAATGCTAGCAAGAGTCTGCACTGCCTAGAATCCTTTTATGTTTGGAATTGCCTCTTGGGAGAGTCTTTTGATTCTGTTAAGCATCTAGACAGTTCTGAATCCAGAGGTCTGCTCTGGCTTTTAGAAAAATAAACCATGTTTTGCAGCTAGAGGATACCCATCTGCACAGCCATTTCTGCCTTCTCGAGAAAAAGCTTGTTTTCATCCATGTTCGAATCCATAACAAGTTGTTTTAAATGGAACTCTTGGAAGAGATGTGGATTTTCTCGGCTCCTTTCTGGGAAGCTCTGCTTCAGGAGGTGAGACCTAGCGGGTAGCCATGGGCTCAGAGAGCAGCAGGACTAGAAGTTCCTGGGAGCCAAGGAAGGTTCTAGCATGTGCCCTCCCAACTCCCAGCCAAGTCACGACATCCCACATATCACAGGAGCGATGAGAGGCCTGAGTGGGCTCGACCTAGCTATTGTCACAGTATGAGTATAGATCAGTGCAGTGACTTCACTGGAAACTCTGGGGTCCTGACATGGATAAAGTGTCACTGGATAGCACATCAGAAGTCACCACTGTCAGCAGGGAAAGAGTGAGAGGCAGGAGTCAGTGGAGGCCACGAGAACAGGCTTGGGGGCAGTGCTCCTGGGTTAGAATAGTGGTTCCTATACTGCTTGTCACCTGGGAGACCTTTGGCAGGCCACCTGTGTGTGCACCTTCCCTCAGTTGAAAATGGGCTCAGTGATGATAGTACCCTCCTGACAGGGCTTGTGGGAGGGCTACTGGAGTGAATATGGGTGAAGTACTTGGAAGGCTGCCTGATGCCTGAGAAGCATTCAGTCCATATTAGCTACTCTCATCATTGGCATCATTACCTGCCTCTAGAACATTCTCTCTTGGAAGTGTTGGAGCTAAGTCAACACCAAGGTTTACCAGGTACTACGGGGGCACCATGCATGTTGTTCCCTCAGTCAGGTTGGTTTGCATTGGTCTCTCAATGAGGAGCTGGTTCAGAGCTAGTGCCTGAGAAATGCTCACTTCTCGGCCACCTCTTTAATCCCAAGGCGTCTACTGCCACCATTTACCCTGGTCTTTAACAACTGGTAAAGCTCTTGCTCCCTTTTACAACCTTTGCCAGTCCCCAGAAATCCCTCCTGCCAATGAAAGCCTTGGATCCCGGCACTGGCCTTTCCACGAGACGAGCTCTGGCCTCTCTCTGCCATCCACAGTCCTCCAGAGACCTCACTCTCTGTAGCCTAGACAACTACCACCATGGGCCTGCCAGCCTTCACCACAGCAAACTGGGCTGGCTGACTGCTGCTCATGCCGCCTTCGTCCCTCAGGGTTAGGCCAAATGCAGGATCAGCAACCCACAGCGGTGTCGCAACCTCTCGCTCCCAGGAGCCAAAGCAAAGGGGAAGCAGTTGGTTAGATGTCACTGAGTCCTGTTCTGAGAGAAAATCATGCCCAGATGTGTCTTTTGGGTGACCCTCAACTACCTCACTTTGAAGGCCCTAAGAAGCTGATTACTACTCCTAGGGACAAACCCAGGGGGTTCAAGTAAATCTTGCTGATAACTTACGACAAACTCATATTTAGGTTCGCAGGGATAGGTTGGGGTTGTTTTTCTTCTGTTCTGCTTTTAAACTTTCCCCCCATTTTCCATTAGGACAGTCCCTATAAATGAATTTCATTTTGCACTGAGTGCCTACCTTCCCAGGACAGGTAGCCACTGGTTTTGCTCCCCTCCAACGATACCTTCATTATGGTATTAAGTCCTTTCTTTGTAGAATACATTGCACCTGTGTTTTCAGTTTTTCAAATGAATATTTCAACCTGGCAAAAGAAATTTTTCTATATAATTTTACACATGAGAAGACCGAGGCCCAGGGAAGCGGAATATTTGCCCGAGAGCACACAGCCGGTTACAGGCTGAGCTGGCACTACAATCTGAGTCATTCACTCATTGGTCCACACAGACTCCAAGTGTCCCCTTGAAAGGCCTCCAAACAATTTCTATTAGAGGAGGCTGTAAGAGAGTTTCTGGGGGACAAGGATAGGTTTATCAGGACTGTTTCTAGTGACAATTTGTCAATTTTTCTGAAATTTGAAAATTATTAAGGAAATGCAAAAGACAAACATCAAAAAGAACACTTGTTGAATTACTAAAAAACCATGCTATGGTTTTATACTGTATAAAGATGTATTGGGGGGGGGCACCTGGGTGGCTCAGTCAGTAGAGCATGTGATTCTTGATCTCAGGGGATATAAGTTTGAGCTACATGCTGGATGTAGAGATGACTTAAAGAATAAAATCATCCAAAAAAAAAAAAAGGATTTATTTGGATATTTGTGTGCCTTCTCCCCATTCTCAACCACTGTCTGGTCACACAAGGTTGAAATAAAGAGTTAACACCACAGAAGGCCACCAGAACAACAGTGCTGCTGTTTCTTAAACTCAAGGTCAGAAGCATCAGCACTTCTCAGAGAAACGGTCCCCGAAACAGGTGACTCAGAATAATTTTAGCCTATACATCACCCTCTTGAATCAAAATGTCTCTCCTGTGCGTAGTTCACTGAGGTCAGCAGAGTTTGGGAAGGATGGGACTTTGGGCTCCACCAATTTTCTCACACTCACTGGAGCCATCCACCCTATGGTGAGAGCACGGTTCATCCCACAGCAGTCAGGGCAGCACAGAGCATTCGTGGGGTGCCGTGAACTCCAGTGGGTCAGCTAACTGGTTTGTTTTTTTTGAAAGCAAAGATCCCAGCTTTTCTGCCTGTCCTTATCATCTTGCATTCACTACCAAATGTGAAACTGGCTTCTGTTCCCCAGTGTCCCTCCTTAAGCTCTGCTTTGCTTTGTCTCCTTGTGACTGATTTCTTTCCTATCTTGCCCCGCTCCAATCCCAGCATTTTCGCTTTCCTTGGTAAAATCGGGGAAACTCCAGTTTTTGAAAGGCTAACGCTCAATTCCATGTTTCAGTATTGGGCCCTTTCTTTCCAAGGCTTAGCCACCAACCCCATTGCTAAAAATGTCCCCAGCATGACCTTTTTTTTTCTATTCTTTTATATTTATCTGAACAAACATACTTGTCTGAGCAAAGGCATAGCGATAATTCTCTCCAACCTGAAAAAGCACTCCCTCAGAGCCTACACGGGGTCTCTCCATCATCCCTTACTGCCCAACTCAAATCATCTATTCTCCTGGGACTGCAATCCCCTATACCCAAATCTGCTGTGCTCTGACCCCCACAAAGCTGTAGCTCCCCACAGCCCATCATGTTGAGTCTTTCCTGTGGCTCCCTACAGCCCATGTTGTGTCTCTCCTCATCGTCTGTTGGGACATCTCATGGACATCTTCAAGACCCTGTTGGTGAGAACCCATTGTCCAGCTTGGCGCTGACCTCCGCCCTGTCCTTTCCCAACAGAGGTTTCCTTCGTGCCCCTTACAGAGCAATGCCAGTGTGCCAGAACTTGCGTGTACATGTGTGTGAACTCAGTTCACCCTTAGAGCCATTTCCCTTCCCATGAGGTAGACACAGTCATTCCTCCCTCTTTGCAGATAAGGAAAAGGAGGTACACAGTGGTACAATAAGCCACCCAAGGTCACAGCATCAGTAAGTGGCGGAGGCAAGATCTGAGCGCAAGAACCATCGTTGCAGTGTGTGCTTTTAACCGCTGTTCTCCAGCACCCTACCTCACAAAGGCCACCCTGCCCTGACCCGGTCAGATGCTTACTCTTTTCCTATCCATTTCATGTTTTAGGTCTTAGCTCTCCAAAGAGACCATAGCTGGAAGGTGGAGGAGACCTCCTGGCCTTTTTTCGGTCTGCCAGAGTCCTCAGCACAGCGACAAGCCCAGCGAAGAGCCGTATGCCTGTCCACTAGAAGATGGGATGGCTTGCTCTGCGTTGCTTGTACTGTCCACTTGCCCTGCCTTATTCCACATCACGTTGCTGACTTCTTCTATTAGCTGTGGTCACCCTGAAGCCTCAGTTTAGTCCTGAGATGGCCTAGCTACCGCTGTCCAACTTAATGGTCCCTTTAACCTTGACATGTTGTTTCTTTAAGCCCCAGGAATCACTGCAGGCAGGGTTGAAGACGAGTTATAAAGTCACTCTTGCAAAACACACACATGTACCAGATCAGGCCCGAGACGGAACAAAAGAAATGGTTCACGGCTTTCAGGGGGAAGAAAGAAAAATGTGACAACTATCTACTGTCCCAGGTAGAGGACTCTTCAGACCTAATGGAAATCAGTATTTTCTACTTCGTAAGGAAAATTAAGTGGTACCAGCAGCGATAGATGGTGGCTAACTGGGCCAGACCTTACAAATCCCAGGATAAAAGGGTGAGAGACCAAAAGACCAGAAGGAGATCATCTAGGGAAAAAGGCATTTCTTTTTTGTCTATCCCCTTTTTATTGCCCCCTTTTACAACCTACTTCTGCCACTTTGGGTCTGAGCCTTGATCTTGACCTGAGAAATGGAAGATAGTGTCTATGCTTTGGGGACAAAATGGCAAACACTTTGAAAAAAGTGGGCTGCTGCCTCCCTCAAAGAGGGGTTTCAGCCTCTGTTTCCCCTCACTAACTGCCAACATCACCCTGAAGATAAAAATCAGCCAGGACCTGGGTCTGGCAAGTTGAGAAGGAATCGCGTGCTTTCACGATATGTGAACACATTTGGGTCCTCTCCCCGAGAGCTTGTGCTCAGTCTCTGAGACCAAGACATCACACACGAATCCTCTAGCACAAAGACGAATACACAGAAGCCAGCTCCCTGGACTGCCTCACCTGGGCTGTGACCTTGGGCAAAGCCTCCCTTATCTCATGTGTCAAATGGGGATAATATAGTCACCTCCCGCAGGTATGGTCAGGATTAGACAAAACATCACTAAGGGGATAGTTTTAGTGCCTCACACTTGGAAAGTGTCCGATAAGTGTATCACTTGCTGCTACTTAATGTCCAAAGTGGGTCCAGCCTCAACACATGGGCACGTCTCCTGCTTCAAGTAATTGGAGAAGCGTGAGGTGTGATCTGGCTCCCATCTTTCCTTCCCATATAAATGTCAGACTCCCTAAAATTTCACTTTTAAAGGCATGTTTTATAGTTAAATTTTTAACATTTTAGGAGAGAAAAATGCCCTTAACCCGCAATAAAACAGCAATTCATCTCAAAGTGTCAGTGATTTAATCAAGTCAGCCTTGGCAAAAGGAGGAGTGAGCTTGTTCAGGAAACGGCTAATTGAAAGAGTAGCTCTCTTACCCCACCTAGAAAATTCCAGGGCTTCTCCTTGAACAATAGCTGTGGACACATAGCTTTGGGGCATGGTGGGCTGGGTTTTGAGCTTTACCAGATAGGAGTGCTGTAACTTCAAGCACCACCTCCCTGAGCCTGTTTCCCTATCTGTAATAATGGTCATGAGCCGCAATCTTGGGAATTGCCCATTTGTTCCCACATTTTGGCATCAGGCTATTTATGAGCTTTCACAGGGGTTGCGGAGGAAATCAGGAGCAGAAACATGTCAAATGTGGAGCCTGGCATAGAGCAGGGGCTTGAGAAATGGCTCTTTCCTTCCCCTGCAAGGAAGATCCCCTAGACATCCAACCCTGATAAAACCAAGTGTTGATTACCTTCAGACTTTTAAAATGCAACCAAAACCCAATTTTGGTACCAGCATATTCTAAACCTATTTCTATTCCTCCTGGTTTCCTCTCTATCCCCTTTCAAAACTCATGAAGGCATGTTATAGCAAAACACGGAACAGATCTTTTGTTTAAAAAAAAAGCTGTCATTTTTGCTTGTGTACATATCTTCAAAAAGTCTATGCTGTTCATGGCTGAAAGCTGTTTTTTTTTTTTAAGATTTTATTTATTTATTCGACAGACAGAGATCACAAGTAGGCAGAGAGGCAGGCAGAGAGTGAGAAGGAAGCAGGCTCCCCACTGAGCAGAGAGCCCGATGAGGGGCTCTATCCCAGGACCCTGGGATCATAACCCGAACCGAAGGCAGAGGCTTAACCCACTGAGCCACCCAGGCGCCCCATGGCTGAAAGTTCTGAAAGAGTCCCATTGGCAAATACAGTCACAATCAGAAAATAAGTGACCCACATTTAAGATTACTTCTCAGTGACTACTGAGCGTGAAGGGAAATATTTTCGTCCCTTAAGGACAAGATTCGTTGCTCAGAGAGGAAGGAAAGGTCGAGCCTGAGTTTGAAATTGCCGAAGCAGACCCCACCAATGAAGACAGCAGGTACCCCCTCACCAAACCCAAAGATGGAGCAAGAGAGGGGCGCCTGGGTGGCTTGGTCAGTTGAACATCCAGCTCTGGATTTTGGCTAAGGCTGTGATCTCAGGGTCATGAGATTGAGCCTCACATTGGGCTCCATGCTCAGTGTGGCGTCTGTTTGATATCTTTCTCTCCGTTAGGCCCATGTCTTACAATCAGTGCCCAATAACCTGAAGATGCGACCATTCTCTGATCATTCCCCTTCTGAAGACTACATGAATATGCCTTTAAGAAGACTTAGTATATGTGGCTTGGAAGAGCTTGCTGGAACAATTCATTTCCCATGCCATAGGTCAGGGGAAAAGAGTGTCATGTAGATAGCCAAATGCATTATCCACGCATATCATGGGACCCCACCTATTAAAGCATGAAAATGCTAGCTACCCAAGCCTGCCCTTTCCCCGTACAAGGCCTCTGCTTGCTGTCCACTCTGAACTCCTGGATCTAGGGAGAAGCATCGAGGAACCAAATGCTTACGAAGGGTCACGCTGGGGTTCAGTGAGTTTTCTTATTAACTGAGAATACAAAACGCATTTGTTTTAACTCATAAGGACATGGTAAGCCCGTGAGTATATCCTTTGCTTCAGAAAGTGCAATGTGGTCATAATTAAATCCATCTTTGATGATTAAAGACCTATCAGGGCCGCAGGTCCACCATATAATTAAGGAGGGTTCCCCACAACTGAGGCTTGGCAGAGCAGGGGCTGGACCAACGGCAAAAGCAAGTTGAGGGGAGTGGGAGGCGATGTGAGACTAAGATAGAAGACGGGACCCCCTAAGCCAGGGGCTTCTGACTTGAACACAATCCATTTACCCAAGAAATAAGGTTTCTATTGAAACCTCATAGACACAACTGAAACGACTCACCCTCACTACGAGCATACCGGCTGGTATTTTCTCTTCATGTTAAATAAAACCCTTTTTATAGGTAGCACTGACACTGCACCTAGAGAGAGTCTGCTTTCTACTGCTGGAGAGCACCACACACACAGAGAAGGAGCTAAGTCAATATAAGTTCGATGAAAAAAAAAAAAAAGGAAGGCGCTCCTCACACCACATCCCCTCCTTAAAAATAAAAATAATAAATAAAATCAAAAGAAAAAAATGGACAGCAGGTTAAAGGCTACAGCATTTTGTCAGAATTGGGGAGTTAGTGGGGGGTATATAGCTCCCTAAGGTGCAGATCTAGAAAGTTGCCTTTTCTCCTTCCCTCTCTGATCCCCTCTCAGAGTTAGCCAGGGACCCATGATATGCCCAGTGAAGTCAGCGCACACAGGGGGAATCCTTAGCACTTCCCTTCAACAAGCCAATCAAGGGTGAGTAGCTCTGAAGGACTCTCTGTGGGCTTCGGATCTGAGGTAACAGGCAGCCAGCCCTCCCGGGGCTGAGGCAACCCATTACCTCTTGAGAGGCCTGTGCTTCACAATGAGTCAAAACTCCATGCAACATAAAACCATTTTTTTTTTTTTTTGCATTACTCAAACACCACAGATGTCTATGGGAACCCCAAGCACACCAGAGGTGCCTCTCCACAAAGAAGCTTCTATCAGTGAGGAACCTGCTATGTCGCAGGCCACCTGGATGGCACAGCAGTGTCACCCAGGGAAAATAAACTCCTTGCAACTAGGAAAAACCACTGGCAGCCAGCCATGCTGCAAACTGCTGTGTGCATGTGCACATGGAAAGATTTCCTATGAGCAAGGGCTTGCTCTCCCGTGAGGAAAGATGGCTGCGTTTCAAGAGGTACCGGGAAGGAAAAACTGAGTTCAGCATCCCCAACAATAACTAAGCAGCACAGGAAGGAAAACAAGCTCTGCTGAACCAGCCCACTCCAGGGACCTAGCATGGAATGAAGCAGTGATTGCCATGACACTTCTACATCTAGGACCAAAGATGCGAGATTCTCTCTCTCTTAGATATGTACATGACCTTGAATGTGTAAAACAGAAGTCAAGTGAGGAAGGATTCTTACAGGAAGCAAATAATGGGCCCTGGCACACAAGGCTAAAGCAACATCAGAATAACTGTATTCACAGGAATTCACAGGTCATATGAATTAAAAACAGCGTTTTTGGAATGTTACAGGAAGGAAATCTGCTCATGGGAATACCCAAAGGCCAACTTGCAGGACAGCAAAAGCAGCAGTAAGCTGAGATCCTACAAGGACACAGGAACTTGCAGGGTGGCCAGAGAAGGCAAAGCCCCCCATAAAGTCAGGATACGATGATAAACCTGGCCCATGAAGTGGTCATTTCTTACAGCCCCCACACTTTGTGACACTTGGCAATTTGCCTTGTGATGTCGCTTCAAGAGGACAATAGTTTTATTAGAGGAAGTACAGGGGAAAAAATCCCTGTCTGCTCCTCATACTGACTGCTAGGAACAAGGGGCAAAGGTCTTCAGTTCGCTGGCTCAGCCCATCCCCCCAGGTGCCTCCGAACTGCCTTCTGTCGTGGGTGTCTACTTTCACTTCTGCCCAACAGGATGGCACTGGGGCCGAGATCCAACTTTTTTCTCTGATCTACTTTTTGTGCTGACTCTCCTCCAGAAACTACTTTGGGGACTTGCCTTTTTCCTTGCTGCTCCAGAGTACAAGAAATTTGATTGTAAACAGGGGCAACTGTTTGGAACAGAGGGTAATATGCAATTTTAAATGTTTCTCTAGGAGAAAAGAACGAATAAGGGCCATTTGCCCAAAGTCAGGGTAATGGCTAAGAAGCAATTTGAGCAAAGGGAAAGGAAAATAATAAAAGAAACCACTTGGTCCTATTTCTAAGTGGTTTGTCTCACTAAAGAGTGGAGAGGGTAGGGATACTTAGCTATTCTAATCATAAGTATCAAGAGGTTTTTGCACTCTTTGGCTCAGTGTGGCCTGTCCTGAAGCTGCGGTACAGCACATTTAAGTTTTGCAAAAATATTTTACCCGAATTAGCAAGTGTATATGAATGAGCAGGGCTGCCAGTAAGGAATTTCAAAAGTTTGGTCTGAAATGGAGTAATTGAATCCTCAACCAGAAATAGGAAGTCTGCAGTGAACTTCATAGGGTACTGTTCATAAACCAAGGCCTGCATGGCACCCCCTGGAGTTTGCAATGCGGGGGCACACTGATTGATCCACAGCCCACCTCCCCTGGAAAGGACCACAGAGCTAGAGTAAGTTTTAGAAAATGGGTTAGGGGCACCTGGGTGGCTCAGTGGGTTAAAGCCTCTGCCTTCGGCTCAGGTCAGGATCCCAGGGTCCGGGGATCGAGCCCCGCATCGGGCTCTCTGCTCAGCAGGGAGCCTGCTTCCTCCCCTCTCTCTGCCTGCCTCTCTGCCTACTTGTGATTTCTCTGTGTCTCAAATAAACAAAAATCTTTAAAAAAAGAATATGGGTTAGAGTTTCACTCTGTGATTTCCTGATGTGGAACTTTGGGCAACTTACTTTTCCTCTGTGTCAGTTTCCTTATCTGGTAAATGAAGAGAATGTTACTACCTTTTTCCCCAAGGACTAAATGAAGAAACACACAGTGTGGGCCATATAATAAGTGTCTGATAAGCATTCAAGTATCAGCAGCAGTGTTTTAGATTATTTCAAAGCTTGCTTTCTTTTTCTTCTCTTTCTGGCAAGGACATTTCTAGAAACAAAATACAGTTATACTTCATCAAGAGAGAATGGGAAATGGTGTCTATTTCATAAGGAATTTAACCAAATGCTTCTATCAACTTCCAGAGGAAATGGAAATAGTGTAGAAAACCCTTAGGATACTGCCTCTGCCCCTCAAAGTCTTGGCAAAATATCAGGAAAGAGTCATCCCATAACATATTTCTTCCTTCAGGGGTATCTCAGCCTCTACTAGAAAACCCCTCCACTCAAATTAAAGTAGAAAATTCAAACTAGGTCTTCAGGTGTTTTTCCTTTAAAATTAATTTAAAATTGATTTCATTGACTGAATTAATCACGAGGCCTAGAAGCGCCCCCAGTTGGAAGCATGTCCGCGTCGGGCTGCCGGCAAACAAGGAGAGGGACAAGGTTCTGAAATGGCAGTAGTAAGAGCCTGCGTAGAGTGCAGCCAGCAGATACTGAGGGCCAGGGAGGAGGCAGGGGTCACCGCTTGGAAGTTGACCATGGAGTCAGAACCAGGGCTCACCCCGCTGCTGGTCGGGCCACATGCTGCTTTGCTCACGGCCTTTGCCCTAGATAAGTGTCCTCACGTCTGTTCATGGGGAAGGGCTCATTTCCTGGATCCCGCCTGACCATGGCTTCTTATCAGCTTCCACACGCAGGCAGCAGAGAGGTTTAGCAACACTGGACAGCTGAGGTTCAAATGCTAGTTCTGGCACCTCTGACTCTCAATTGTCTTGTGTCCCTGGCCTTCTAGAGAGAAGTTTTAAAGAGGTCCCTCATGAGGGAAAAGGGGCAGGGAAAGAAATCTGGATGCTGAGAATCAAGTCCTTAAGAAGACGAAAGAATTGGTAGCGTCGCTACCATGGCAGCTCTCGCTTGCCCACTTCTAGAACTCAGCTGATCTTAGAGAGAGAAGGAATAGAGCCTAGGGCTGTGTCACATGAACTGGATAGGGATTTGCTGGGTGAAACACAGAAATGGGGGAGGGAGTCAGAGCCCTAACAGGGGAACAAGGTGAGTCCAACTCCCAAAAATATCGCTTTTGTCTTCAATTATCTTCAAGACAGATCTTCAAACTGATATGGACAAATCATTTCCGAGCTCCTACATTTATTCACATATGAATAACTGTATGTGAGTTGAGGGGTCCTTTGATGGTGGTTATTTTCTAAAGCCTTATATGTGTCTGTTGGAGCTTTTGGATTCTAAGGGCATGGGCCAATTTACCTTTTCCTCGCCCCCAACTCTTCACAAACCCCAGGAGCCTTTGCTGTCAGCTACCTGGTTTCAAGGAGTTTTCTGTCAGTTACTTCTTTGAATTAAGAACATTTCTATGCATATTTAATAGGCAAATCGATTTGGATTAAAAGTGGGAATGACTGATCCTAAAGATTTTCATTTGTATACTTTCAAGTAGTAACGACGAGGAACTAGGATAATAGCGTGTCTTGCCTCAATCTTTCACTAATACAATGGAGCTAGTTCTGACAAAGGCATCTATCAATCACCTCAAATATAATAGAATGTTAAACTTAGTTAACACAATGTTCAAGAAAATTAAATTAGCAAATTAATGGATATCATCCAAGGACCCAATATAAAAGATCATTAATGTGATAAGCATCTTTAAAACAGAACAGTAATACAATCCATAGGTATTAAAAATATTAGACCTTCTATGATCTACTTTATTCAAATTGAGAAAGCATTTAGAAATGTAAACAGAAAGGGGTGCCTGGGTGGTGCAGTCTGTTAATCATCTGACTCTTGGTTTCCACTCAGGTTATGGTCTTGGGGTTGTGAGATCGAGCCCTGCATTGAACCCCACACTCAGCATGGAGTCTGCTTAAGATTCGCTCTTTACTTCTGCCCCCACCCCCCACTGTCTCTCTCGCTAAAATAAATGAAAAGACATGTAAAAGGAAAATAAAAATTAAGAGACCAAATGGCATTAATCTACAAATAAGAAATGTTTGATTAACTCAATAAGTAGTTTACACTGACATGAACATAATATTAACATGTCAAATTTTATAACAAATGGATAAAAGTCAAAGAAAGTGCTTTCTCTGTGAATGCGTGTGTTGAAGAAAATTCTCATGATTAAATTATCCAGTTAGATTTACCTAGAAAAGTAGCTAGAGCTCAGCCTTGATCAACACTGTAAATATTTCTGGTGTAATGATTATTTGGCTGAAAAATAGAGGTGAAATACCTTCAGAAATTAAATTTATTAACATCTGTAAGTGTACTGGTTTTGTGGTCCATCACTTGTAACCATCATTTGTGTACAGAGTTTCTATTACTGGATTACTTCTCTCTGTTTTTTTTCAAGATTTTACTTATTTGAGACAGAGACAGAGAACATGAGGAAGGAGAGGGATGGATAGAGGGAGATGGGAGACTCCGTGCTGAGCAAGGAGCCTAATGTGAAACTCTATCCCAGTACTCCAGGATCATGACCTGAGCCAAAGGCTGACACTTAACCCACTGAGCCACCCAGGAGCCCCACTTCTCTTTTTTTTTTTTTAATTAG
>NC_081575.1:90403058-90423597 GCF_022355385.1 Mustela nigripes
AGAGATACAAGATGAAGCCCAACTATCTGCGGCAACTTCAGAGTGCCACACTGTTAAAACCTTAATGGTATTAGTACAGTTAGAAGGTGAGCAGTTTACACCAATTAAACCAAATGTAATTTTAGAACCAATCCACTAGAGAATGTTCTCTAAGCGGTGTGTCTTTTCTGGAGTTTAACACACAAGATATATCAAAGATTTACCCGATTCAAAAAAGCCTTTGCAAGTTTTATACCTGTTGAAAATACTGTCTGGGAGAAGTAATGTCACAGCATGGAAGCTGAGAATTTAAGTAATTACACTCAGGCTTACACTAAGGTCTAATAGATTATAGAGGAAGGAAGCAACTGCTCTTTCTTCAATCTGTATCTCCCAAATTAGGGGAGCAATGATGTCCTGAAACTGTAGCAATTACTCCATTTTAAACCTGGGATTCTGGAAACACATCAAAACAAAGTGAAATAATGCTGATTCAAATGGTCCCTGTGCAAATAGGTGAGGAACTGAAATTCCTAAAAGGACTATGGCCTTTCAACGTCATGTCCCTCCCACCAGTTTGTCCTCTGTACTTAGGAGCTGTTTTTGTCTGTTCATTTGTTTTGTTTTTCAGATTCCATGTATAAGTGAAATTGTATGGTATTTGTCTTTCTTTGACTGATTTCACTTAGCATAATACTCTCTAGGTCCACCCATGTTGTCACAAATGGCAAGATAGCATCCTTTTTTTTGGCTGAGTAATATTCCTGTGTGTGTGTGTGTGTGTGTGTGTGTGTGACCATGTGTGTACACACATACATACATGCATCTGTACATACACTACAGGGTTCTGGCATGGGTAAAATAGGCAAAAGAAATTAACAGGTGCAAACTTCCAGTTGTAAAAGAAGTCATGGGGTTGTAAGGTACAGCATAAGGAATGTAGTTAATAATACTGTAGTCACTTTGTGTGCTGACAGATGGTAACTATTGTGAACACTGCATAATATATAAACTTGTTGAATCACCATGTAGTGTACCTGAAACTACTATAACATTGTATATTCACTGCATTTCAATACAAAAACACACATCCACGCCAATCATCACCCATTTTCCTTTAAGTTGCTCCCGAACTCTCTGCCACAAAATGCACTGAGACCACCACCATTAGGATGCCAGAATAAAAAGGAAATCCATAACTGATGTTTAAAGAATTGGATAGGAAATACTCACTCTTAAGCCTGGTGGATTAAAAAAATTTAAAAATAAGAGCAGTTTGCATTCCAGAACTTACTATATCTCTGAATAATGAAGAATTCTAGCAAACCAGTCATTTATGATCCAACTTAAAGGGAAATTAAAGGGGAAAAAAAAAACTACCCGTTGCCCCATTTTGTCCCCAGAGAAATGTGTGAATGGGCAACACAGGTTACAAGAGGAGGATTCGAGATTTAGCCAGTTCTTTGTACCGGATTCCTGCCCTTGCGCTGTGCAGATGTGAGTGTGAGTGAAGCTCGCTTGCCATCCCTGATGGGGCATTTATGGCAGAATTGTGCAGGAGTATTCTCAAGGTCACTGGAGAGTAAAAACAGAGCATCTAGAATCTATGTGAGACCACACCAAAAAGACAGCTGTAAAAGTTGAAAGAAGAGAGAAAAGGGACTAAAAAGATATGGGGGAGCCTGTTTGGCTCAGCTGGTTAA
Organism: Mustela nigripes; assembly: GCF_022355385.1. Classification (NCBI taxonomy): domain Eukaryota; kingdom Metazoa; phylum Chordata; class Mammalia; order Carnivora; family Mustelidae; genus Mustela; species Mustela nigripes. The sequence continues at coordinate 90,404,741 of NC_081575.1, forward strand.
GCATCTGCCTTCCGCTCAGGTCAGTCCTGGGATTGAGCCCCACACTGGGCTTCCTGCTCAGCAGGAAGACTTCTTCTCTCTCTCCCCCTGCTCCTCTTCTGCCAACTTCTTATCTCTCTCAAATAAATATATAATATCTTATACAAAGAGAAAGATATACTGGTGTCCTCCCCCAAAAGTATACCGTACACATAGCATATCATTACATCAGAATAAGAGAGATACACACAAAAACTGCCCTGTATATGTCTGGTCCCCATTTGTAAACCTGTTTGGATTTTGAATCATAGTATATGGAGGACAGTGCTATATCCATCGACTGTCTTTACCTGGGCATACCAAGATGGCGTGGTCCTCACCATTAGGCCCAACTTTGAGTCTAGATGGAAGTAAATCCGGTACTACCATGGGGAATAGAAACTAAAAAACAAAGAACCCCCCAAAACCAAACCCATTTAGCATAATATTTATTAGGAGGCACTGTGTTTTGCCATTCTTGAAATTCTTGGCTTATTTTCAAAAATCATTCATATAAAGACAGCTACAGGCCAGAGAGGCATACTCATTGCATATTTTCTCCTCAAAACGAATAGATATTTGGCAATATATCAAAATCATACACAAAATAGTGCATACCAACTCTTTTGAGACTACATAAAGGACACAACCATCTTATAACTGACTCAGACATTTTGGATTATAAATAAGTGTAAAATAACTACATGGGAATGGGTGAATGAAAATGATCATTTAGGTGCTCTTTCTTCTTTTGCAGTGTTCTGCATTTTGAAAATGCCCCATTTTTCTTCTCCAACATGACCACAAGAATCCTAAACCTTCCAAAGTACAATATTGTGAGCTGGAAAGCAAACTCATTCCGGCCACAGCTAGACAATCAGGCCAATTCCAGAGTCACTCCTCCCCATCTCTGTGCAAAAAAAAAAAAAAAAAAAAAAAAAAAAAAGCCAATTTTATTTAGATGAGCATGGCCTGGTTTCCGGAGCTTGTAGATAAGGAGGTAAAAACACTCTATCACTGTAGAATGACAAATGCTAAATTGAGTAAGAACCTAAAGATGAAATAAGTCTAGGGGAAACAAGACGGTGAGAAGGCCACCTTTCTCAAAGCCCTATAAACATGTGCCATACTAGCCACACTTTGGGGCACTGGAGGCCCTCAAGTCAGACAGCATTAAGCTGCAACCAAGCTCTAAAGCTCTTTGAGATTTTAGCCCTGAGTATCACACCTCCTGTCCTTTTCCAGGAGGGAAAGAAGGAAGCGGCGAGTTTGAATCGTGCATCTGCTGCCACATGGACACTGTCCTATGTCGCAATCGGGCTGAATTATTTCTGCTCAGCTGTGCTATTTCCAGGTTCTTCCAGAAACAGCAGGGGTTTCCCCAAGTTCTCTTCCAATACTAATCAAAACACAAGGTGCTGAAGGGTGATCAAGTGAATGACATGATCATCGTGGATGCAATTTAAGCCCTTCAAGGGCATTGCCCCCAGTTTAAGCAGAATGCTGCTGTAGGGGTGCCAGGCTGGCTCAGTCGGTTAAGCTTTTGACTTCTGCTCAGGTCATGATCTTGGGTCCTGGGGTCGAGCCCCTCTCCCTCTGCCCCTCCCTCCACTTGTGTGCACGCTCTCTCTCTCTCTCAAATAAATAATAATCTTTAAAAATTTTTTCCAAAAATGTTGCTGTTAACAACAATAATATAGGAACTGTAGTAGAAGATTCTCCACACCATATCATATCACCTCCTTAATGCTATAGGTTTGTGCTCTCCATTACAGTAACCACTAGTCGCAGTGGCCACTGAGCACTTGAACTTGGCTACTGCAAACTGAGCTGTGCTGTTAAGTGTAAAGCGCACACTGGATTTCCAGGACTTGGTGTGAAACATAAAGAAATGCAAAATATTTCATTCCTTTTTACCTCATTTTACTTTTTAATGTGGGTTCTGGAAAATTAAAATGACCTATCAGGCTCACATTATATTTCTATTGAATAAAACTGTTGCCAATGTTCTTTAAAAAAGGAAAAGCATTTGAAACATGTGACCTAGTTCTTTGCTAGATCTATGCTACTTTAGCCCAAACCCAAGGACTATCTAAAGCCCTAAAACCTACTGGCCATTAAAAATAGCTGTAAAAATCCAAAACATCCTGCATTGCACTCATTTCCTTAGGTCAGAGGTTCCTGTCTTTAGTTGGTGACAGGCAGGAGGTAGGCTTGATCTCTCTCCGTCTAACTCTCCTCGCCTGCTGCTAGTCCCACATCCCAAGAAAGCCACTAGGCAGGTGGTCTAAAAAGGCTGGCAGAGGCAGCAGTGGGGTACTGTGGTTCCCCAGGAAGGGGAAGAAAGGCTGGGCCTAAGTCAGAGCCAGCCTTCTCAGCAGAGGATGGTGGCGGAGAGAAAGAGAGGGACCAACTCCCCATTTGGAGCTCTGAAAGAGCCCCAACCACAGGAGCCAGGGACAAGGCTTCAGTGTCTCACTAGAGCTCTGATCATTGTTCCCAGCCCCTGGGGACACTGCAATGACAGTCCCCACACTGATTCTGATAAATCCTGCTCCAGGCACCAAAGCTCAGTGGCAGAGGCATTTCCTTAAACAAACAGGAAAAGAACCGACTGGCTAATTATACTTTTTGAGCTTCTGGAACTGCGAAGTTTCTGTAATGTATCTGTGTTCATGTAAATCTGTAAACAAGTTGGCCTCTGGTCAAAATTTAAAACCTCACAGTAGGAACCTACGTTGTCAGGGCCAGGCAAGTACTAAGCCACATACCAGTTTCTAAAATAAATGGGCAGTAATTTCTCATTACAGATCCCACTTTTTTGACATTTCCCATATGTCAGTTTTACAAAACAAACAAATATACCCTGGGGAAAGGAGCTATCTTTAATGATGGTGCCATCAAATAAAAAAAAAAAAAAACAAATGAAAATCAAATAATCATAAATGTGAAGTGAGAATCAATTCAATACACTGACAAATAGAAATGCTTGAAATCATCTGGCTTTCCAGATCCACCAAGGAATGATCAAGAGGGCAGAGGTGTTAAAAACAATTGAGAACAGTTAGTTGGCAGCTGAATTTAAAACGAGAAGCTTTGAGGTTCAGCTCTAATACTGATCTGAGCTGAAACACAGAGCAATATGGCAGATAATAAAACCTTGCATGCCAAGATTTTTATTGTGCTACTGAAGTCAAGATGCAGGACATTCATCTGGAAGCCTCCCCAGGCAGGCATGAAGTACCTGGGCCATACCACATACAGGTAAGGGCTATTTCACTATTGAGTAAAAAACTGAATATTTTTTTAAAAACAGAATTGCCACTGCAAGTGCTCCCAGGATGAAAAGATCATGTTTGGTACGGTCCCTCTGGAGTAACAGATGGGCCCTGTGGATGTGACCAGGATAATGCCAGAGTTATTGGCATACCAGGCTTGGGACCCAAAGGACACTTAACAGCACAGTCCCCCTGACCCATGGTGGGCACCAGGGATGGGCACAGGAAGAAAAGAACTTGGGATTAATGACAATGGACCCATGGTTCTGGACACTGCCCAGGCAATTAGGGTCTAGACCCCCTAATCTGAGAACACTTCCCTAACCAGTCAGAAAGCCAGCCTAGAGCAAGCCACTCTGGGGGTGAGGCAGGCTTGTTTGCCCAGATTCCATCCAGCCCAGAGGACTCTGAGCAGGGACTCTGAAAGAGCTAGAACGTCCTACTGTGGCCCCTAGAGGGCGTAGCAGGGGCTGAGCAGAGGGCACCACCTTCTAGAGGAGCCATGCTTTTTACTGATTCAGGGTCTGTATTCTTCGGTGCCACCTGGTATCAGTCATCCCCACCATACATCCCAAGGGCAAAGGTACTTGGTGTGATAGTCTCCTAATGATAAAGGAAAAAAAATACTTTTTTTTTTTTTAAAGCAGACCTGTGGTTGGAGGCACTGAAGCATTGGTGGGGGGTTGAGACCTTTGTATAGACTTGATGTGGTAATCTGGTCTCGACATTCCTCTGTGGCTTAGATGATCTTGGCTGGGTGTATGGCACAGGCTGGGGGTTAACTAGCTTTCAGCTGATCTATACACACTGACACCCCCCATCTTAAGTTCATCATTTACGAAATGTTTTCAAATGTATTACCTCATTGTAATCTTACTCTGAAAAATGTTAACATCCCCATTTATACAAGGCTAAGAGGGTAAGCGGATCAAGGTCTTCCTGAGAGAGCTCCTATTTCTCACCTCAATCCATCAGAGATCTACTGGAACCAATGCTTCTACTAGCCCATACGCCACACCTGCTATACCTATAAGTCATCCCTGCTCACCCCTGGATGTAAACCCTTCTGTCAGGCTCTTCAGTTCCTCTCTTTACCCACTTTCCCAAAGTGTGGCAAATTGCAAAAACAGCCCTGGTTTTCTCTCTCTCTCTCCTATCTCTCTTCAAATCCTTACCCTTCTCCATATGACTTTATGACTTTCCCTTTTTCTTAGCTCTGTGACTTGCTTGGACCAAAAAGATGTTGGCAAACATGACCCAAGCAGAAACTTGAAAAACACTTTAACAGTTGTACTTGCTCATGTTCGTGTCTGCTGTCATCACGATGATCAAGCTATGCCCAGCTTGTCTACTGGTCCCGGGAAGAAGACGAGAGGTACACAGAACACAGCCAAGTAATCCCAGCATAGATCAGCTGATTAGCTAGCTAACCCCTAGACATACAAATAAGCTCAACCAAGATCATCACAGCCACTTCGGTGATCGCCATCTAACTCTAGAAACATGCATGGTAACTACTTACCACTCATGGCCAACCAGCTCGTTAGAACTTCTCTCATAACCCAATCCCACTTCCAGACCACTGCCCTTCCACTCACAAATGGTCATCCCTTCTCCCCTGCTGCTCAGACTAACTGGCTATGCCATATACTGCACTCTCCCTCTTCCTCTTAAAGCCCCGATCCCTTTGTAGTCTTGAAGATTGACAGCTGGTTGACAGTTTTACTCTACACCATGCCGTATCATCCAGAATGACTTCCTGCCTTTAGCGTCTCAGTCTTGAGGTTCCCCCAATGTCAGTGAGACTCACCTTCATTCCATGGCTGCCACCTACTCCCCTGGCCACCACATAAAATGTGTCGGTACCTGTAAACACTCTACCTCCAGAAGAGTAAATTAAAAATCCCACTCTCTGCCCATTTTTTCCAGCTCTCCCTTCTTTACTGTCACTATATTTATTCTTCAATTATTTAAAACCTGCTAAGTCCCAGGCACAATGCTAAACACTGAAGAAATGGCAGTGAACGAGAAACATAGCGTTTGAAGTGACAAATTTATGTGATTTCCATCCTTAATGAATTCTGGACACTAACTGCTACTACTTCCCTTGTATCTCTTTCCCACTCTCCACAGGGCTTTTTCAAACATTATCTCCTTGAACCACCTACCCTGTCTCATGAAGTTCCCATAGATGATTTATCTCTTATACATCATAAAGAAAACTGAAGCCATCAGGGGAAAAAAAATCACCTTAATTTCCCACCATGCCTCGAAATGCACGTGCTCCCCACACTTGCTTATTCCTCTTTCCCAGCTGTCAACATCAAAGATGTGTCTTTTCATTTGTTCAAGCCTAACACTCCCACTGGTGCCCAGGACCCTACGTCCCAGGATCTCTACTCCATTATTTACTCCCCTCTCCACTTAATCTTCAGCCTTTCCCTTTCTACTGAGTCATGAACGCACAGTAGTTTTCTCTGGGTAGGACTGACTAGCTGCTCAAACACACCAGATGTCTCCCTTCATGCCATTTTTCTTGTTCATGTAGAATGATAGTGTGGCTGTGTGGCAGGTGGCCTTCTGAAGGTGGTCCTCACTCATAGCCAGACAATGGGGAAAGAATGGAGGATGATCTGAGGAGGCCAGGCATTGAGGTTACTTCTGCTCTCACTGCATGGACTAGAACCCGGTCGTACAGCCACACCTTAACTTTGAGGGAGGCCAGGAAAGGTAGTCTAGCTGTGTGCCTCACAAGAAGATGAAATGGGTTTTGGTGGATTCTAGTAAGCTTTGTCCTTTCTCCTGAAACACAGAAATTTGGGGGCCAGAAAGATCAGAGTTCAAATCTCAGGCCTACAACTTACTGGCTAAGGTGGTGGTAAGCTGGTCTCGGGGTTTAGACACATTGAGAGAGACCCTAATGAGTCTCCTACACTGAACAGGGTATAAAATGTATCTGCCCCATGCCCTGTTGACTAGCTACATGTAGCTAGTGCTCCCGATTCTGGAAAAATATAAAGTTTAAAGGTGAAGGGGACTGTTGTTCATTTTCATGTCTTCCACAAATACATAAAAGGGAAAATTCCAAAAAGGTTCTTGTCTCTTCCAGAAAACAAAAAAATCAGGAGAGGTGTTTGCAAAGTATTTAAGTCCCTACTATAAGAATTCTCAACCCTTGGCAGCACATTAGAATCGTCTGGGGAGCTTTGCAAAATCCTGATGACTGAGGCACACCCAGAACCAATTAAATTAGAATCTCTGGGGGCGGGGCCAAGCATCAATGTTTTCTAAGTACTCCAGGTGATACCAATGTGCAGCCAAGGTTGAGAACCACTGCCTTAGAAGAATGGGCATTAATATTCTATTTTTTCTTTTTAATTATACAAGAAACAGAAATATTACACTGCTTACAGTCAGGCAAGATCATTCTGCCTTGGTCATTTTTGTTTTGTTTTGCTTGGTTTTCATGTGACATTAGTCACCATACAGTACATCATTAGTTTTTGATGTAGTGTTCCATGGTTCATTGTTTGCGTATGTGCTCCAAGCATTACATGCCCTCCTTAATACCCATCACTGGGCTCACCCATCCCCACCCCCTTCCCCTCCGAAACCTTCAGTTTGTTTCCTGGAGTCCACAGTCTCTGATGGTTCATCTCCCCCTCTGTTTTCTCCACTTCATTTTCCCCTTCCTTCTCCTAATGTCCTCCATGCTATTCCTTATGTTCCATATATAAGTGAAACCATTTGATAATTGCCTTTCTCTGCTTGACTTATTTCACTCAGCATAATCTCCTCCAGTCCCATCCATGTTGATGCAAATGGTGGGTATTCATCCTTCCCGAAGGCTGAGTGATATTCTGTTGTATACATGGACCACATCTTCTTTATCCATTCTTCCGCTGAAGGGCATCTCTGCTTTTTCCAGTCTGGCTATTGTGGACATTGCTGCTATGAACATTGGGGTGTATGTGGCCCTTCTTTTCACCACATCTCTATCTTTGGGGTAAATACCCAGTAGTGCAATTGCTGGGTCATAGGGTAGTTCTATTTTTAATGTTTTGAGGAACTTACACAGTTTTCCAAAGTGGCTGCACTGACTTACATTCCCACCAACAGTTTAAGAGGGTTCCTCTCCAACATTTGTAGTTTCTTGCCTTGTCAATCTTTGCCATTCTAGCTGGTGTAAAGTGGTATCTCAATGTGGTTTTGATTTTAATTTCTCTGATGGCTAATGATGTTGAATATTTTTTTCATGTGTCTGTTAGCCATTTGTATGTCTTCTTTGAAGAAGTGCCTGTTCATGTCTTCTGTCCATTTTTTTACTTGGTTGTTTTTTGAGTGCTGAGTGTGAGAATTTCTTTATAGATTTAGATACCAGCCCTTTATCTGTAGTGTCATTTGTGAATATCTTCTCCTATTCCGTGGGTTGCCTCTTTGTTGACTATTTCTTTTGCTGTGCAGAAGCTTTTTATCTTGATGATGTCCCAAAGGTTCATTTTTGCTTTTGTTTCCCTTGCCTTTAGAGACGTGTTTTGAAAGAAGTTACTGTGGCTGAGGTTGAAGAGGTTACTGCCTATGCTCTCGTTTAGGATTTTCATGGATTTCTTTCTCACATTTGGGATCTTTCAACAATTTAGAGTTTATCTTTGTGTATGGTGTAAGAGAATGGTCCAGTTTCATTCTTCTATAGCTGTCCAATTTTCCCAGAACAACTTATTGAAGAGACTGTCCTATTTCTGTTGGATCTTCTGTCCTGCTTTGTCAAGAATGAGTTGACCATAGAGTTGAGGGCTCATACCTGGCCTCTCTACTCTATTCCATTGGTCTGTGTCTTTTTTGGTGCCAGTATCATTCTATCTTGGTGATCACAGCTTTGTAATTTAGCTTGAAATCAGGCAATGTGGTGCCCTGAGCTTTGTTTCTTGCCTTAATCTTATAGGCTCTGGGAAATATTTCTAAGCAACATTTCTTAATGTAAAGAATAACTAAAACTGAGACCTATTTCTAAGGACCTGGAGCTTCCTAAGCCCTATTAAGACCCCACTAAGTCAACATTTATCAGTCAAAAAGCAGAGAAGTTACTCCACTACTAGCATAAATAATTTAATAACCTAAAAATAAATACAATAATTTGCCTTTCCATGATGCATTTCATCATGAATCTGACTTTAAGGGTCTCAAGAAATGTGCATGGTCAGAACCAATCTGGCAGCAACATTTCCTCTAGTTGCTGGGTTTCATACAGCCTTATGACTCAACGTTTTTAATAACCACACTCTTGAGGGCTGAGTATTGTGGCTTCCTGGGTAGAAACCAGAAATGCTGAATGGAAAATTATGGCTAATATATTATTTGGTCATATCTCTAGCCTACAGCCAGCTTGGGCTATCCCATCTTTATAAAGAACTATACTGCAGGGCTCTAAAAAACCAACCAACCAAACAACAACAACAAAACCCAAACCAAACACACCCCAAAACTCATTCACCTGTTTGGCAAGAGAACAAGAATCCATGAAACTTGGCTGTTGATACCTTGGACCTGTACCCTCAGCCTGAAAATAAATCAGGGGGATGATGACATAATTCAGTGCCAATAGATACTTATTGCTCCTCTGTGTAACTCTACCACAGGCACTTGGTGGGGAGGGGAAAGAGCTTGGAAATGTATCTAGAAGATAATTTGGGAAAGAAAGGAGTGGGTGGGAGCTTAAGGATGAGTATGGCTGTAGGTGGAATTGGTTCTTTGTTTTCTGTGAGGGGAGAAGATTAGTTCACATTGGGGACACACTGATTGGAGATATCTAAGCAGCCAAGACTGTGGGAGAAGAGTCTGGACATCAGGAGAGACTCAGGGAGCTTTTGGGATTTTGGTGGTATTTAAAAAGGCAGGAGATGCAATGAGGTCACTGAGAGAGTGAGTACAGAGAAAGAGGAAGAACTAGTAAAGGGAGCTGAGAAACCCAGCAAGTTGTAAGGAAAACCACGAGAATGGGGTGCTTGCTCTGGAAGCCAGATCAAGAAAAATCCCCAGAACTTACAGGAAGCTTCAAAATTCTCAGAGACTGAAATTTGATCCTCTTCTTGCTTAACTGGAAGAATGGAAGCCGAGTTCCAGAAAGGGGTTTGATCTTACTTCCCACATGGCATTAGCTTCAGCAGCTTGTCTCCTCACTCCAGGGAAAGCCAAGTTTCTCAGCAATGACAGGGTCTGCCAGTAACACTTATGAGTGGGAATAAATAAAACTGACGATGATAACACTTCCCTGTTTACCAAGTGCTGCCTCACATACGGGCTCTCCTTCCATAGAACCCTATAGCCTCCCCATGACGGGAGGAGGGGGTGGCCTTGACAACTCAGATTCAAAGACCTTACAGCTCAATTGGGACTTGCTGGTGGCCATCAGAGGTTGTGGAGGAGCTAGCTGAGGATTTGGCTCTTTGGACCTCGAATCTTTGCTTCTGTCTTCCATGCCCTCTCGCCCTATTGCTTGTTATGATGAATGAGGAGAAAGCCAGCTTCTTACCCTCAGCAGACAAGGGTATCCTGTCCCAAACACAGAGAAATAGCCATACAACTGAGATCTGCACACCACTTTGGGGATCACACCATTACACACTCTTTATTGGGGAAAGAAAGAAAAGAACCCGTTCTGAGCTGAGTAAGTTACGGGCCCCCAAATCCCAGGCCAGTGAAACAGGACTGTTTTTCTTCGCCTCACTACTGTGCTACCTTCCCCACTGAAGGCGAACTTGCCAACATGGTTCTCAATTCATCCATCTGTCCAAGGAGCATTGGGACCTGATCTAATGCCAGACACCACTTACCAGTCAGAGTCTTCAGCAACATTATAGCTTTTGTTTTAGAACCCAGGAAATGCAGTGACTTGGAGCATTTCGGCCCCAGGCAAATCAAAGGAAGCTTAGATCCTGGATATAAGCATGAAAATTTTCAAATCTTTTAAAGAATGAATCTTAAGACCAGTCATCAATACATTGAGTTCTTGCCAAGACCTGGCTACCCGAAAATTTTGAGACTTTCTTCGGGGATCCAAAAGCAGAGCACTATGATTAAATTGATTCTTTTTGCCTTTATAAATTACAAATGTGTGGACTATTGGCTATACAGAGCCACAGGGTAGACTGGAAATGTAGAGGTTACTTATTTGCACAGCACAGCCAGGATTAAAATTCTGTATGTGCATCTGTTTGTGAAGCCAGCGTGGTTGGAAAGTAATTACATCAGCAAAATCGAGTGGGATGGGCCAGCAGAGCTGGGCTGCTAGGTTTTGGAAGGCCAAATGATCTAGCAATTATTCCCTTTTCCTCAACAGGAAGCTGCCATGTTTTGTTTTTAATTAATTTCTGAAAGTTCATAAATGAATGTCATACAGAATTTAAAGAATACAAAATTTAAAGAATACAAAAGGATTCTATGGTGAAGAGAATCTGCCTTTTACCCAGAAGCCACCCCTAAGCTCCTTGCTCCCTTTTCTGGAGCTGACCATCATTACTAGCTGGTGCTCAGGGGAATGGTTTGAAGTATGTATACTTTAAAGATTTTGTTTATTTATTTGGTCAGCTCCCTTTTCTGGAGCTGACCATCATTACTAGCTGGTGCTCAGGGGAACGGTTTGAAGTATGTATACTTTAAAGATTTTGTTTATTTATTTGAGAAAGAGAGAATGCAGGAGCAGAGGGAGAGCCAGAAACGACTGTCCTTAGCCAGAGATAGGGTTCGATCCAGGACCCTGGGATCATGACCTGAGCTGAAGGCAGTGGCTTAACTGACTGGGCCCCTCAGCACCCGCCCCTGTTTGAGATATTTTTATGAGAATTCCTCTGGCCTTCTACTCTTTTCCTTATAGTCTTAGATCTTGTTTCTTTGTTCTTTCTGTCCTTTCTCTAGCTGCGTTTCTATTGTGTGGTTCATTTAAGATATACCATTCAAAAAAACCACATGGAAAGCTAGGGTCTATCAATTTTTCCCATATAGCTGTAATGGCAGACAATATCTTGTTCAGAGGCTCAGGTTTGGCTTGCTGGGATGACATCGTAAAACTTAAAAAAGACTACCAGTGACAGAAAAACCAGGTGTATCTGCCGGGATTGTTATAAAAATCTGTTGTCAAATGAAGGTTTAAAGACAAGTGTTATCTTTAAACATGAAGAGTAAAATTCTATAGGATGGGTTGATCTTGCTTTAAAACCAGTGAAGTAGTTCTAAGGGTAAATTAAAACATCTCCATGTCTTTGGAAACCTTTGCCATGCTTGCTGATAGCCAATCCTTTTATCTTAAGCCTTCTGGCAACAGACTTGGCTGTTGCTTAGAATATAGCCAGAAACTCTTTGATGAGGAACTGCCACAGAGTCCAACACCTTTGGTGGCCCATATATCCTGACTCCAAGATCTAGGGGCCGTCCCAGTCTATCCAGAAAGAAAGCCTCCCTCGTGCTGGCAGGCTTTACGTACCTATCTATGGGGCTTCTCTGGGCCAGGCATCATGCTCAGTGTCGGCAAGAGAGTGACGAAAAGCATGTGCCCTGTCCTCTGTGAGTCAGCGTGTTCGGGACACCGCGGGGCAGCAGGCAGTCACAAGTTTTCCCACACTCTTCAGTGCTCACCAAATGTCAGGGCAAGACATGCTCAGACCCACCTGAGCCTTGTCTGATGCTCTGCCTGGTGATGGTGGGTGCCCTCTGCCCTGAGAGCTCGTGCATTCCAGACCTGGGGTGGCTCCTTGAAGGGCTGACAAAGGACAGCGAGGAACAGCCCACACGTCAGAGCCAAGTCTCTACACACCACTGGGAGAGATGGGGTGGGGGAAGACGTCTGATCCTTTTCATAACTTTTCTGTAGGTCCATGGGGACAACTTCCTTGCTTCACTGGGGACACAGGATTAAGACAAAGCTGGTTGTCAAGGCCAAACACAAAAGGCAAGCAATTTCTAAGCCAAGGACTCCAAGAGGGGCCTCTGAAACGCCACATATTGTGTTGCAGAGTCGGGGCCTAGCTCCCAGAAAGGGACTCGAAGACTGAAGCAGGACCTTGCTTGGCAACAAAAGACAAGAGCTAGGTCTGGCTGTTCCCATGTGTTTCCATGGAAAGGAGGATTCTTTACTTGGTGGTGCTCAGGGTAGTGAGACCCAGCAAGAGGGTTTTCCTGGTGGCCTGCCATCACTGATGGGCTTGAGTTGCAAGCGAACGGTATGGAGAAAGTCAGAACGGTGTTCTTGCTGAAGTTAGCCTACCCCGCTCAGGATTCCCCTACCTGCCTTTCCTCCCATGTCCCATCCTTTCTCTCCTAAAACATGACTCCCACCCTTTCTACACAGGCAGACAGGTCCATCCATCCCTGCCCTGTCCCTCGGGAACTTCCACATGGGTCTGCAGAACAGTAAATACATCATGCTCATTTGTGTAGCACAGAAAATCACAGCAGTCTCAGAGAAAAGAATGAAAAAACATTATCTTTAAATTAGGAAAGTCTGAATGGCTTCATGTTTGCTTTGGAGAGCTCACTGCTTTAGAGAATTTTCTTTTTCATGTCCTCTCCCAGAGTAGCTTTTTAAAACTTCTGTATTTATGACTATCTACAACGCCCACCGCCCCCCCCCCAAAATAAAATCATGCATACAATGCAGGAAAGCATGCCAAGCAATCCTAAAATTCCATTCTTCAGTTGTACCGAATTTTGCAGTTGGCAGCCTACGACTACAAAATAGAGCATGATGATACTGTCAAAGTCACAGTGCTGCTGAGCTTTCCAGTCTAAATCAGGAACTCAGGCTTATGAATCTGAAATGACAATATGCTCTGCCTGAAAACAGGCTCCTGCCTGTCACCCAGTTCTCCGTCCCCTGAAGGCCGCTGGGAGTAACCTCTAAAAAAACAAGTGGCAAAGGCTCGTTTCAGAAACAACATGAAGACCTCTTTAGGTAGCGTTCCGAGAGGGACTCGGGCCTGAGGCTCTGCCTTAGCTAATTAATGCTGGGGACCTTTCTCATCGCAGGTGCCCTTGAGAGTGCACACGAGGTGCGGGCAGGAAGATGGTCTCCTGCAAGAAGAGCACTGTTTCTGGGTGATTTGGGGAGGCATCAAGCATTCCAAGCGGAGGGAACACGGCAGGGGCTGGGCTGCAGTGTGAGGTTCTGGTTTGTCTGGGCACTGCCAAGTTCCAGGAGGGCAGACTCCAGTGTTACATTCCTGGCGATGGTGGGACCCCAACAGCTGCCATGGCTGCTGCCACCTCTGCCTCCGGCTCAAGCAGGACACCTGGGAAATTGCAGGGGCAGCACTGGCCGCCATCAGGACCTTCTTATCACTTAAGGCTCTTGGCCCTGGCAGAAAACTGCATTTCTGGGATGGCTAAGATTTCGAAATGAGTGGTAACTTGACCGTGTCAGCCAAACTGGCAAGTTCTGAGATAGAACCTCAGAGCAAAGACGAAATAGAGCAAGATGTCAAGGGAGCAGGACATGCTCGGGACCAATGTTTCAATGCCAGGAAGCGAAGCTCCCTAGCTCCCAGGACACAACTGACTGGTAAAGTCTGAGCCACCAGGCACACCTCCCCACCTACCATCATCCACAGAGAGATGACGAGCTCCCCACTCCCAACTCCACACCAGATCTGTATCCATTGTCTCCCAAGGCCCCTGGACCTAGCAAAGCATCCTGTAGGGAATTACGTGATGGAAACAGGTCTTCCCTTTAAATGGCAGAACTAGCAGAGCAGGGGTAATTTGCAGGAATTGATAGGACATTCTCCCAGGAGCATGAAATAGTACCATTTCCAAGGCGTTTCTGTGATGAGGGGTATAGTTGGAAAAGCTGGAACTGCTTGAGTGAAAGGCTTGGGGGGACTGTACCCTTCTGAACCTTCACAGGGGACAGCGTCCACTGGATAGCGAGTTAGAGGGAAATTATGTCCCAACCGCCCTGACTTGAAGGTAATTTCCAGAAACCTTGTATCAAGGACACCCACCTATCTGTCCCCTTTATTTTTTCAAAAAGACAGAAAACCTAGTAAAAAGGAAGTCAACTGAATGACAGTCTGGGGCTTTTCTGAACTTCCCCATCCTCCGGAAATGCACAAGCCAGCTTTGCTATTCTGTCCAGGGAGGAAAAGCACTTGATAGAGCAGGGCAGCTGTTGACAGTTAAAGATCTGCAAAAAAAGGTCAATCCATAATGGATTGCCAACTTAATGAGTTCGGACTCTCCTAAGGTGCTTACTGGGGTCTCTGTGCTCCTGAGTGTCGGGTTTCCTAGGCCCACCCGACTGGCCCTCCAGGGTTGGCTACATTCTCCCGGTCTCCCTTCTTCCCCCCTCCTGGGACTGCATGGAAAGCTTTCAAAGTTCCTTTATCCTCTGTTGCAGACACCCTTTCCTTAGTCCATGCGCACTACTTTTATGCTCACCATCCCTTTGATCCTCTTCCCCAACATGAGCAACCCTAATGGCAAAACTAGAAGACGGGGATGAGTTTTTCCCAATATGTAAGCTCTCCCTGTCTCCACACCACTCCCGACAACAGAGAGATTCCTTGTCGCCCAGCTGGTGAAATGGATGGGTGAACCTCATGAGGTGAGGGCGGGTTTCCCTAAATCGGGAGAGGAGGGCTGAGCAGAAAGGAGAATCCCAGGAAAAAGAAGACCGCACTGACTAACGGACTTGAATGTGGTGTGCCAAAGCCTTCCTGCTTGACAGAAGCTTTGGAGAGCTGTTCAATATACAGATTTCAGAGTATAACATCAGACCTGGGGAACCGGGGTCCCAGGAGCATATATAATCTGTGTTTCAGAGGAAAACTCTGCCTTGTCTCTATCTCCACAGAGCATAACCCTCCAGATTACCAGCCTCCTGGCTTTCATCGCCTCGGAGCTATGATGCCCCTCTCTGAGTTGTAGATGACTGAGTGACATAAAAACTCTGTCACTTGGGGCGCCTGGGTGGCTCAGTGGGTTAAGCCTCTGCCTTCGGCTCAGGTCATGATCCCAGGGTCCTGGGATCGAGCCCCATGTCAGACTCTCTGCTCAGTGGGGAGCCTGCTTCCTCCTCTCTCTCTGCCTGCCTCTCTGCCTTCTTTCTCTCTGTCAAATAAATAAAATCTTTAAAACAACAACAACAACTCTGTCACTGTCCAAGCTGGATGGATCTCCCTCCTCCCTGCCGAATAAAATCAGGTTGGCCTCCATTTGCAATTCAATTCCTTTACTCCAGATAAATTTATGCTTTCTGCCTTTTCCCCTTTGAACTGCTAATAGCATCTGTCGTGTTCCCTCATAGGAGTCACCAAAATCGCTAACGCGTGTTCGTTTTCATCTATCTGTGCATGAAAGAAACGACGTTGCCTTTTTTTGAATATCATCTTTTAACAGGGGTAGCAACCAGGATCTTTATTTAAAAAGGTATACCCCAGGTGATTCCTCAGCACTAGACAAAGTGGGGAAACCAGTGCTCCGGTGCCCGAGTTGACCACTGCCCTCGGGCCCAATGTAGCCGGCCGGCTTCTTTGGGTAAATCGAGTTTTCTTGGAGCCCAGCCACATCCAGCCATTCATTTCTTGTCTGGGCCTGCTTCTGAGCTACAGTGAAGAAGTTGTGACAGAAACCTTACAGCCGACCAAATCTGAAATATGTACTATCTGGCCCTTTATGGGAACACTGTGCCAACCCCTGCTCTAGAGGAACCGCTTGCAAAGTTCTGTACATGGCAAGCACATTTTTCAGAGGCATTTTGGGGCAGTTGGAGCTAGCTTGGCCACGGATGTCAGCCATGCTGTGGAAAGCGCCACAGAAACACTGACAGAGGGTTTGGCGCCAGCAGCCCGAGGTCAGAGGACATGCACTGGGGCTTGGGGGGATGGAGCAGGTTGTCTCTGAAGAACACGCTTCCTGTGGTAAGAGTGGCCCACCCCAGTCAGCTGGGGAAATTCCTTCCTCAGCTCACTCAGCAACCACTGAGGAAGTACCTACTGCTACATATGGCAAGCAATGGGTGTCACAAAGTTGAAAGAGATGACAGATGACCACAGTGACCACCACGTGGCAGTTAAGATGGGAGGCTCTGCAGTCAGACGGCATGGGTGTGAAGCCTGACTCCACCACTTACTAGCTGTAGACCTCTGAGCACGTTAAAACTCTCCATGCCTCAGTTTTCTCTTCTGTAAAATGGGAATATTAATATGGTGCCTATATTAAGCGTTAATACACATAAAACCCTGAGAACAGAGGCTAGCAGGTAGTAAATGTCAATTTGTGCTATACCATAACTAGGACCCCCAGTGATACACCAGTGGCCACAGTATGCCCCGCCCCCTCCACGTGCACCCTCTCTGAACCTTAGAAGAACCAGGAAGTTGGGATTTATCCCCATTTTCCTGAAGCAGAAATAAGCCCAGGGAGGTCAAATGGCTTTTCCAAGAATGCAAAGTATACACAGAACTGAAACCTACATCCAACTCCAAACTCCAGACTTTTTCCAGCATTGCACGCCCCCCCCAACACACACACAGTCTAAAAGGGGTGATGACCTCGGGACTACAGGTCTGTGCTGACAAGGTTTTCTGAACTTATCTTTGGACACAAAATCTGGCTTTGCTATAGCAGGTTTTTCTGATATAAGACCCCTAAATATTTTCCCTTCAGTAATTAGAATGTAAGACGATATTCCCCTGATGAAAACTGTTAAAGATAAAATATAAGGCAAAGCCCTCTATTTCTCTCAAATAAAAGATGCAAGGCGTATGTTACACATCCTTTTCTGTCCTAGGTAAAAGTCCAATTAAATATGAAAGCCGATACTGTAAGCAGTTTCCATAGTGTCCTTAGCATAGTCTTTTCTTTAGAACTGGAGGGAACACAAGAGGGTCCCGAATGTGCATTTTAAAACAGTTGAAATAGCTCCAGCACTTTTTAAATGCCATTAAATGAAAAGGGTTCTCTCTGGAGAGACTAAAAATAATTTGGCTCAAAACACTGTATTCAAATGGAAGCCTCGCTAATTTCAAGGGTCCATACGCACAGGCAGGTTGCTGCTACTTTGCACTTTTAGAAATCTTATTTTCAGTTATTCATAAGTAGTTTATATTCCATTCTTCTAAGCAAAGTATGCGCTACAGCTATGGGCAAGAACAGAAACAGAACTTTATTCTTAACAAGCCAGCAGCCATGCTTAGAAAGCTCACCGAAGCTGAAACCTATTATAAGAGTGATAACACTCTCAACATTCAGGAGAAAAGGTTTCCTTGTTTTCCAATATTTCCAGAGCTACGGGCACCTTTTTAGGTTTGAAGCATAGATTTTGTTGTTGTTTGTTTGTTTGTTTGTTTGTTGGATACTTAAGACGGTCTGAAAAAGGTTTGCAAAAATATCATCATCATCAAATCTGTCAAGACTATAAAGCTCCCATTTTATGGCCGTTTTTATTCTGCAACTCAACGGCTTCATATGATTGCAGCAAAAGACAAAACTGTCAGCAGGAAAATGAAATTCTTATTTTTTGTGGCTACACAGAAAATAAGGCCTTCATTACAGCACCATCTCCCCAGTAAGGCACGCATTCTCCTGGGTGGGCTAGAGAACCATGCATGCTTTGTTCTAGGGACAGCCGGCACAAGGGCGTCTGTGAATGACCTTCCGCCACACACCACGCTAGCAGGGAGGCGGGAGGCACTGCAGCTGGGGAAAGCAGGTGCTTCTCACGCTTTGTGGGGACCCCATTCACTTTTCAAAAGCCCAGGCAAGGTTACTCAACCCAATACATGCCAGAAGATTTTTTTCTCCTTCGAAGTCCAATTAACTCAGAGATCCTCATGGAATTCAGAGGCATTAGTTCAAATCAGCGCCTGGTCCAAAGGGAAGCACTGGGTGTGTTAGAAACTTTCACAGGGTTTCAAAACCCAGATCTTGGACTGGATTCAGATGCCAGCGCTGCCGCTTTTGAGCAGTGACCTTGGGTGCACTGCTTAATCTGAGTGTCAGTTTTGTCTTTTGTGCAGGCAAAGGGTTTACCAGCACCTGGCACAAAGGTGTTCCATAAATGGCCAGAAAACTTTGATATGCGGGACAAAGGCAGAAGAAACGTCCAAAAAATTAACTGTCCTTAAAAACTTTAGCCCATTGAGTCAGGCTAAGGAGAACGCTCCTCCCTCCTCCCAGAGCTCCCAATCTTAATGTTAATGCCTTAGTAGAGGAAAAACAAAACAAAACAAAAAACCAAAATCCTTAGCTTGATAATAGCAAGGCCTCCAGTATCCCCAGAGTCATCTTTAGCATATGAAAGTCCTTTTGGAAACTTCCCTTGTCTTCACATCCCCCAGCTTGGGGGTGTAATCATCAGTTGCTCCTCACAATCCTGGGGCAGCCGCTCCTTCTGCCCAAGGGTCCTGTCCCTGGGTCCCTGTGCTTTAATAAAAATACCTTTTTGCACCAAAGACACCTCAAGAATTCTTTTCTTGGCCGTCAGCTCCGAACCCCAACATTTCCACATCACCTTATTACTGGACTTGGCCTTTGGCTTCAAATCGTAAAAAAAAAAAAAAAAAAAAAAAA